>NC_082718.1:41532000-41837588 GCF_030144855.1 Hypanus sabinus
GAATAATGAATTTTCTCGAGGTCCAAACAGGCCATGATGTCGTTAAGCCATTGAGCTTGAGTGGGCGGGGCAACATCTCTCCATCTGAGGAGGATCAAGCGTCTAGCCAGGAGAGAGGCAAAGGATAATATTCAGCATTTGGTCGGACCCAGACATAAATCTGTCTCGCCCCAAAAACCGAACAGAGCAATTAAGGGGTTTGGTTCTAGGTGCTGATTCAGAATACACGATAACGTAGTGAAGACATCTTTCCAGAATTTCTCCAAGCTAGGACAGAACCAGTACATATGGATGAGAGAGGCCACGCCCCTCTTGCATTTATCACAGAGCGGACTAACGCTAGGGTAGAATCGAGATAGTTTAGATTTAGACAAATGGGCTCTATGAACAATCTTAAACTGTAAAAGGCAGTGGCGAGCACAAAGAGAGGTTGAGTTAACCGATTTGAGAACTGAATCCCAGCTCTCCTCAGATAAGGAGATATTTAAATCCTGCTCCCAGGCCATTTTGATTTTATCCATGGGGGCCCGTCGTAAGGCTGCTAGTTTATCTCGGATGATTGATATTAAGCCTTTACCTAGTGGATTCATGGAAAGAAATAGGTCCATAGCATTTTTCGCAGGCATTTCAGGAAAGTTAGGAATTAAAGGAGCAATAAAGTGTCGGATTTGGAGATACCTGAAAAACTGAGCATTGGGCAGATTGAACTTAACAGAGAGTTGCTGAAAAGAAGCGAAGCGATTATCAATGAAAAAATCTTCAAAATGTCTAATGCCCTTCCTATACCAAACCTGGAATGCTGAATCGTATGTAGTAGGTAAAAAAAGGTGATTATGAACAATAGAGCTGGAAGCGGAAAACCCCTGGACACCATAGCATTTCCTGATCTGAGGCCATATACGCAAAGTGTGTCTAACAAGAGGATTAGCTATTGATCTGGGCAGACTACTAGGGAGTGCAGAGCCAAGAAGTGCAGAGATAGATAATTCTTCAGTGGAGCTCAACTCCATCGCTACCCAGTTAGGGCACTCGGGTTGGCCATGAAAGAAAGACCAGAATGTATATTAGCTGCCCAATAATATAAACGAAAGTTAGGTAAAGCCATGCCACCCTCTTTTTTAGATTTTTGGGGATGGATTTTATTAATTCTAGAGCACTTATTCTGCCACAGATATGACAAAATAATAGAGTCTAAGGAATCAAAAAAAGATTTAGGAATAAAAATTGGGATAGATTGAAATAGGTATAAAAATTTGGGGAGAACATACATTTTAACAACATTAATACGACCTACCAAAGATATAGATAGAGGTGACCATTGTACCAGACTCTGTTTTATAGCATATGAAATATTGGCAAAGTTTTCACGAAAGAGATCTTTAAACTTCCTTGTGACTGTAATTCCAAGATAAGTAAATTGATTATGGACTACTTTAAAAGGGAGATCATGAAATGTTAGTTCTTGTGCTTCTTTATTAATTGGGAGAAGTTCACTCTTATGTAGATCATGAAATGTTAGTTCGACAGATGTCATTCTGATGTTGCTTCATTGACCCACATGTTTTAGGCTTGCCCTTGTTTGCAAAATTACTGGAAAGATATTTTCGGTATTATTTCAACAGTTCTGAATATCAATTTCCAACCGCATTCTATTCCTGCAATTTTTGGTTTACCAATGGTGGATAATAGTCGTTTATCCCCCTCATCTCGACGAATGATTGCATTTGTTACATTAATGGCTAGAAGATCTATCCTATTGAATTGGAAAGAAATTAATCCTCCAACCATACTTCAGTGGTTTTCTCAAACTATCTCTTGTTTGAGTTTAGAAAAAATTAGAAGTGCTGTCTTTGATCCTTCAGTTAAATTTGAAGAAACTTGGAGACCATTTATTCAACATTTTCATATGAGTTAAATTGTCTTTTCCTGAACCTCACTTTTATTATCCTTAATTATTTAGATGGAGGTTTGGAGTTATTGGCACGACTGTATATATTTGACATAGGCTATGGCCCATTTTGATTAGTTTATTTTCCCTCTTTTTTTGTTTTTTTTTTACTTCTTTTGTTCGCAATTACCATGAGTTTGGGTGTTATTATATATTGATTATCATCTATTTGAATGTTTATTTAAACTATTAACTATGTACTCTCAAACTCTCTGTATTCATGTTTCATTTATGTTTGTTCAAAAATTAATAAAAAGATTTAAAAAGAAAGAAAAATAAGAAAGAAGAGCTTGTTTCTTAGCTATTCATTCATGGCTTGGCTTCGCGAACGAAGATTTAGGAAGGGGGCTGCTCGCGCCTGCTGCAGGCTCACTGGTGGCTGACAAGGCCAATACAGGACAGACAGACCCGGCTGCAGCAGCTGCAAGGGGAAGATCTGTTCTGGGTTTGGTGCTTCTCCTTTTGTCCTCAAGGCCAGCCCTGTGTGTGTTCTCGGAGGAGGAGACAGACAGGTGAATGGTGTGTCACCAGACCTCGCGATCGGAGGCTAAAGATCACTGGCGATGGTCAATGTGACAGGCACCAAGGGATTTCTTCAGAGAGTCCTTGTACCTCTTCTTCGGTGCCCCCCTGTCACAGTGGCCAGTGGAGAGTTCGCCATACAGCAGTCTTGGGCAGGCGATGATCCTCCGTCCTGGAGACGTGCACTGCCCAGTGCAGCTGCGTCTTCAACAGCCTGGCCTCGATGCTGGTGACCTCCGCCCGTTCGAGGACTTCAATGTTGGTGACAAAGTCACTCCACTGGGTGTTAAGGATGGTGTGGAAGCAGCGCTGGTGTAAGCGCTCAAGGAGTCGTAGGTGGTGACAGTAGGTGACCCACGACTCGCAGGAGGGTGGTCGGTACAATGGCTCTGTACACACTTATCCTTGTGCCTTTCTTCAGATGCTTCTTGTTCCAGACTCTTTAGTACAGCCTGCCGAATGTGCTGTTTACCTTTGACTAGTGAAAATACTTTATTCTGCTTGAAAATTAAAATTGCTGATATTGGAAACTGGGGGGGGGGGATAAATCAGAAACTACTGGAAATACTCAGCAGGCAGGACCTTTGTGGACAGAAACAGAGCTAACTTTTCAGGTCAAACTGACTGGCTGAAGAAGGGTTTGATCTGTTGCGTATTTCCATTTTCTATTTTTGAATACTTATTGTACCATATGACTTGCTAATGTATTATAATCCTTTGGGATCAATAAAGTATCTATATTCCAAAGAAAAATATTGTAATCTCTTGGCAGCACATTTCCATAGCTTCTTAAAAATAAGAAGGCATTCAACCATTGATTCTCTGCCTATCCAAGATCCTGAATGGAATGACTAGTTTCCCACAACATGCGCATAGTTGGAAAATAAACAAGATGTTAGCCATGGATTTCATTGTAAGCCTATAATTTCATTATAGAGCTCTGGGAATATGATGGTGTGAACTGGTGAACTGGTAGCAGAGATCTAGTGAAGAAATTCAACCATACATACTATATAAGAAAGAAATCCTAATCTGTGAGGATTGCAAGAGTTAAACGTGTCAGTTAAATGACAATTGTAAATTGTTCCTTGAGGGGAATTGATGGACATGCAAGAAGCAAGATTAATGCCAGCCAGACCAAGGAACTGAATGGGGACTTTGAAGGTGAAGTTGGGAGGTCAACAGTGAAAAGGGTAAGCAGCTTCAAGTTTCTGGGCACCAGCATGCAAGAGGATCTATCTTGGGCCAAACACATGGTTGTAATCAAGAAGAAAGTACAACAGCAGCACTACTTCATTAGGAGTTTGAGGAGATTTGATACGTCCCTAAACACTCTAGCAAATTTCTGCATATATATATGGTGGAGAGCATACCGATTGGTTGCACCACAGCCTGGAACAGCATCACGGGAGTCTGAAGAGGTTTGTAGACTTAACCAGCTCCATCACATGCCTAACTCTCCCTGACATCGAGGACATCTTCACGTTGCAATGCCTCAAGGTGGCAGCATTCATCATTATGGTTTCTCAGTGCCCAGGACACACCCTCTTATGTTACTACCATCTGGCAGTGCTTGCGCAGTACCAAGCAGAAACAGAAGCAGAAGCCTGAAGACCCACAGTTAATATTTTAGGAACAGCTTCTTCCCCTCCCTCCACCATCAGATTTCTTAATGATCCATGAACCCATGATCACTACCTTATTATTCAACTTTTGCACTATTTATTTTTGTAACTTATAGTAATTTTTATGCCTTGCACTGTACTGCTGCCACAAAACAATAAATTTCACAGTATATGTCATTTATAGTAAACTTGATTCTTATACAGTTCAGGACTAGCAGATCTTAGGAGTATTTGAAATTCATCCTATTAACACCCAACACTTTCCTTTCACTTTTTGTACGTGTTACATGGAATGATAATAAATTTTCCTGTAAATCTGGTCAGTGTATGTGGAACAGGAAGCATGCAAGCACTCAAGATCCCAGCTCCACCTGCAAAGTTACTGACACTCTTGAACTTTACTGTTCTAAGTCTCAAGTAGAAATCTAGCCAGCATCCAGGTTAACAGTCCAAATACCTCAATTACAATCCAGATCTCTGCTTCACATTCTAGACTAATGAGCGGGTCAGATTTGTGAGCAATCAGATGCTGAATTATTGGAGTTTTACTATGCATTAATAACAGCACAGATAAATTGAGTGTGCAGCTCTTAACTTAGGCTACACAACCAACTTTTTAGTTCCACCTGGGAGTTTTCATACACACATGAGAAGGGATCTTCTGAAACAATATATGCAATTAATAAAATGTGCAGCCTAATGGAGGTCAAACAGAATTTTCAACAGGTTTATTATCACTGGCATACTTCATGAAATTTGTTGCTATATAGCAGCAGTACAACACAATACATAAAAAAACCTGTAAATTATGGTAAGTATATATGTATTAAAAAGTTAAATTAAATAAGTAATGCAAAAAAGAGAAAAAATGGTGAGGTAGTGTTCATGGCTCAATGTCCATTCAGAAATCTAGTAACAGAGCAGAAGCTATTCCTGAATTGTCGAGTGTGTGCCTTCAGGCTTCTGTACCTCTTCCCTGATGGTAGCAATGAGGACAGCGCATGTTCTGGGAGATAAGGGTCCTTAATGATGGATGTCACCTTTTTGAGGCATTGCTCCTCAAACAGACAATATGAAAAATATGGCAATAGTGAAATGAACTAAAAGAAAAGGCTGCTTATGGCTGGATATAAAAAATATTGAGCTTGATTTATTGATGGGTATTTATTGTTGGTAGACTCTCAGATGGAGAAGAGAGGGCGTACGGGAGCAAGATATGCCAACTAGTGGATTGGTGTCGCAGCAACAACCTTGCACTCAACGTCAGTAAAGTTAAAGAGCTGATTGTGGACTTCATGAAGGGCAAGACAAAGGAACACACACTAATCCTCATAGAGGGATCAGAAGTGGAGAGAGTGAGTAGTTTCAAGTTCCAGGGTATCAAGATCTCTGAGGACCTAATCTGGTCCCAACATATTGATGCAGTTATAAAGGAACGACAGCAGCAATATTTCATTAGGAGTTCGAAGAGAGTTGGTATGTCAATAAATTCACTTAAAAACTTCTATAGATGTACTGTGGAGAGCATTCTGATAGGTTGCATCACTGTCTGATATGGGGGTGGGGGAAGGACCAGAAGAAACTGCAGAGGGTTGTAAATTTTGTCCGCTCCATCTTGGGTACTAGCCTACAAAGTACCCAGGACATCTTCAAGGATGTCTCAGAAAGGCAGCATCCATTATTAAGGACCTCCAGCAGTCAGGGCATGCCCTTTTCTCACTGTTACCATCAGGTAGGAGGTACAGAAGCCTGAAGGCACACACTCAGTGATTCAGGAACAGCTTCTTCCCCTCTGCCATCCGATTCCTAAATGGACATTGAACCCTTCACTATTTTAGTATATATTATTTCTGTTTTTTTGCACAATTTTTGATCCATTCAGTATACATATACTGTAATTGATTTACGTATTTTTTTCTTCTTCTATATTATGTATTGCATTGAACTGCCACTAAGTTAACAAATTTCATGACATGTGGTAATAATAAACTTGATTCTGATATTGAAGAAAGCTAATCCCTATATCTAAAACAAAGACAAGATTGAAATCTGTATAGTCAATAATAATGTTTAATCAAACATTATATAAAAAAGACTTGCCAAAAAGTTTTATTAAAAGCTCATTGATAACAATAACAAAAATGGTATTTTTGTAGTCAGTTATAAAATTAAGAAGAGCAGACTAATTGGAAACATGGACAATGTCCCAATATGTTTTAGGATGCTTCCATTACAAAGGTCCAGGACATTCTGCTGTACAGTTACAAAGACGGCAGAGGACACAATTAATTCACTATTTTTTATAGCATTTTTTTGTACTTAAGGCCAAGAACTTAAAAAGAGAGGCACTAGTAGTTTCTGATTCACTTAGAGGTCAAGTATATGACTCTGTATGGAAACAGCTGTAAGATTGCAATTCTGCCCTGTTATTCCCTTTGGAATTACAGGAATTTCAGTCTTTTGATGTGGTAATCAACAAATAGTTTAATGTTTGCATGAGCAAGAAATGGGTTTATTAGTTGTCAGAAGGGCGTCGAGTTTTAATCCCAGAAGAAAACCTAAAAAGATTAGTACTACATAGTGACTAGCTTGGTTACATTTTGGAATACATTGACCTATTAAGAACTTTGAGAAGACATGCATCTAATTAACTGGATGATAAACGGTATGACATAGTTCTTTTAAGTCTGAGAATTATTCAAAAATTGATGAAAGGAGAAAATGTCAATGGTGTTTTATTTCATGGTAACATGGCTTACAATGTTTGAAAAATTAACCAAGAATTCTTCAGGTTTTGAGTTAGATATAACTTACAATATTGTATCTTTTTCATCTTTTAAGATTTACTCAAACTGCACATTATAATATTTGCTGCTAATTTTGTAATCAGCAATTCCAATATTGACATTGAAATTTTAATGTTTTATCATATTTTAAACCCTGTAATTATAAAGAATGTGCTTAACCTATGCCCTTTAAAACTATTACAGCGCAGTGTTTTTTATTCTGTTCATGTCAGTAGCTTTGTACTTGATCCAGCTTTTTAGGGATATGTAATATGAATAGTTTTCATTAACACACGACCCCTCCCCTCCCCACTCTTCTGGGACTGGATCCTCAACTACTTCAGCATCAGGTTTAGAATCACCTGATCATGAAATTTGTTAATATTGCAGCAGCCGTACAACACATGATAAATATAGAAAAAAAAACAATTATTGTAAAAGTAAATAGTGCAAAAACTGAGTGTGTGCCTTCAGGCTTCTGTGTCTCTTTCCTGATGGTAACAATGAGAAGAGGCATGCTTTGGATGGTGGTGGGGGTTCCCTTAATGATGGATGTTGCCTTCCAGAAGCAACACTCCTTGAAGATGTCTTGGATACTACAGAGGCTAGTACTCATGGAGCCGATTAATTTTAAAGCTCTCTGCAGCTTACTTCGATCCTGTACATTAGCTAGTCAGAATGCTCTCCACTGTATGTCTGTAGAAGTACATACACAAGTACATGGTACATACTTGACCTATTGCATCTGTCCATGACAACAATGGCACTGGCATGGCAACAAAGAATCATCTTCCTGTAGAAAAACATCCTCTATTGTGTTCTATGGGTTTATAATTTCATTAAGACAGGATCCTCTTCAGTGAGTAGAGCAGAAAGGAATAGTAGGAGCTGTACCAGGCACACCTAAAATGAGGCGCTGACCTGGTGAAGCGGGATCATGAGATCAGATGCATGCTGAACAAAGGTGGTAAACAGAGCTAAGCAATCGCATGAATCCAATCAAACTTCTTAAGTTCTGCCACATGTAGCTGTGAATGGTGCAGGATATTAAATAGCCAACAGAAGCATGTTTCAAGATCATTTTCCTTCCCAGTGGTGACAAGTCCAGTTTGGGAGTGACAATGACAAGACTAAACACTTTGCAATCATCATCATCAAACAAGATGCAGAATAAATGATTGATCTCAGCTTCCTCCTGAAATCTCCATCATCTACATGATATCTAGAAATAGCACTGGGTACAAAGAATGGCCTCAAGACTTGACAGCTGTAATCCTACAGTCCTGTGCTCTAGAATTAGCTGTGTCTCTAGTCAAACTGATTGAATTAGCAACAATACTGGCATCTACCCAACAATGTAGAAAGTTGCCCAGGATGTTCTGCTTGCTAAAAGTATGACAAATGTAATCCAGTTAATTGTCATTCAATCAGTCTGTTACCATGTGGCGATTACTCACCAATAACCTGCTCAGTGATCTTAGCTTGGACTACTCTGAGACTCAGCCAAAACAGTTGAATTCCCAAGGTGAAGTGATAGTGACTGCCCTCAACATGAAGGCAGAATCTGACCAAGTGTGGTGTCAAGGAGATCTGATAAAACTGAATTCAAAGGGCATTAAAGGGAAAACACTGAACACAATGAAAAATGGTTTGGTTGTTGGAGCTTAGTTTGCCCAGTGCAGAAAATCACTGTACAAGTTTTAGTAACATTTGCTTCATGCAAGTGTAGGGCAATAGCCACTTTCATTAACATTTCACAGTAACATTTTACATTCAATGGCATTACTATCACTGAGAACCCTGAAACAATATCTTAAGGTTGAGAAATCATCTGGAACAGCCACAGAAATAGCAGGTCATATTCTGTAGATAATGGGTTACCTTTGACATCCTAAAGCCTTTCCTTCAGAATCAGATTTATTATCAGCATGTGTTGTGAAATTTGTAAATTTAGTAGCAGCAGTACAATGCAATACATAAATAAATAGAAATACATAAATTACAGTACATGCATATTAAAAAGATTAAAAAATAGTGCAAAAACAGGAATAATATGTATTAAAAAAGTGAAGTAGCATTCATGGGTTCAATGCCTGTATAGGAATTGTATGGTATGGGGGAAGAAGCTGTCCCTGAACTGCAGAGTGTGTGCCTTCAGGCTTCTGTACCTCCTCCCTGATGGTAACAATGAGAAGAGGGCATGTCCTGGGAGATAAGGGTCCTTAATAATGGATGTTGCCTTTTAAGGCAGTACTCCTTGAAGATATCTTGGATACTACGCAGGCTAGTACCCATGATGGAGCTGACAAATTTTACAATGTTCTGTAGCTTTACAACTTCAACTTTCCTTCATCTATAGTCAGAATTTAAAGAAACAGAATACTGTCCATTTGTGGGTGAGTATAGTTCAAAAGCACTCAAGGTGATTTGACACCATTTAGAAAAGGCAGCCTGCTCCAGTGTAAACACCCCCACCCTAAACATTAATTACCTTGACCTCCAGAACTCAATGTATAATGCAAAATGCAATGCCATTATTTGCAATACTTGCAGCCCCCACCAAGGAGTCTTAAAATGTATGGGAGCACAACCACCTGCAAGTCACACTTCTAAACCACATACCAACAAGACCTGGAATCATAGAGTTCTATGACCTCACTAGATCTAAATACTGCAACAAAAATTGTATTGTGTGAGTATCTTCACCAGAGGGCCTTCGATGATTCAAGATGATGGCTGACCACCACCTTCTCAATGATACTTAATGATCAGCAAACATTGCTAGCAGAATCAGTAATACCCAGATCCTCCAAAATAAAAATAAATCAAGAACAGTTACCCACAGAATTAATGGAATACCTTTTCGTTTGCTTAAGGTAATGGATGAATTGAAAACTATTAAAGTTCACAATACCCAGGCTTACAACATGTACATTGTTGAATAACCAAGCTGGAAAACAACTTGAGACAGCTAAACACAAACATGAGAAAATCTGCCAATGCTGGAAATCCAAGCAACATACGCAAGGTGCTGGAGGAACTCAGCAGGCCAGGCAGAATCTATGGAAAAGAGTCAACAAAGATGACGAGTCCCAGTAAGCAGGTGGGGAGAGGGGAAGAACAAACACCATGTGATAGGTGAAACTGGGTGGGGTGAAGTAAAGAGCTGCGAAGTTGATTGGTGAAAGAGATACAGGGCTAGAGAAGGGAGAATCTGATAGGAGAGGACAGAAGGCCATGGTAGAAAGGGGGAGGAGCAACAGAGGGAGGTGATGGGAAGATGAGGTGAGAGAGGGAAATGGGAATGGGTAATGGTGAAGTTGCGGAGGGGCATTACTGGAAGTTCAAGAAGTCAATATTCATGTCATCAGGTTGGAGGCTTCCCAAATGGATTACAAGGAATTGCTCCTCCAACCTGAGTGTGGCCTCATCGTGACTGTAGAAGAGGCCATGGACTGACATGTTGGAATGGGAAGTGGAATAAAAATGGGTGGCCCTTGGGAGATCCTGCTTTTTCTGGTGGATGCAGCATAGTGCTCGATGTAGTGGTTTCCCAATCTATGTTGGGTCTCACCTACACACAGTAGGTGACCCCAACAGACTCACAGGGGCCCTGAATGTTTGTGAGGGAGGATGCATAGGGGCAGGTGTAGCATTGGTTTCCCTTACAAGGATAAGTGCCAGGAGGGAGATAAGTAGGAAGGAATAAATGGACAAGGGAGCCACGTAGGGAGCAATCCCTACAAAAAGCAGAAAGAAGGGAGCAAGGAAGGAAAGATGTGCTTGGTGATAGGATCCTATTGGTTGGGGTCATCTACTGTACATGATGTTTTTGGTGCAGCATCCTGTATATCGGTGAGACTCGACGTAGATTGGGAGATAAAGTACTCTGAGACAGTGATATAATTCAGCAAATCATAGATGCCTCAAGGACATAAAGAGAAACAATAATTTTTATTTAAAATATCTGAATATAAACAATTTTATGATGGCAAACATCAACAATTCCAGTGAGATAAAAAGTTAAATCTTATTTGTAGGCAAGAGGACAATAATACTTCACAAATTGGAATAAAATTATATTTATCACCAAGTATAACCAAAAAAAAATCACATTTAAAAACTAGATTTAAGGAGAAATCAAGTTCTATTTATTTTTCAAAAAAAATTACATGAAAGGACAAAGTTCTGAATTTTATATAAAATAGTTGAAGTGAAATCTCTTGAAATAACAGACTGCTGACCATCATCTCATTTTGAGCTCCAAAGACATGTAATTTCAAGCTACTGACCATGGCTTGAGGTTTACAAGAGCTTTGTTTTCACACAGGGCCAAAAGCAGTCTAGGTCTCCTCTCATATCCTTCAATTCCTTTTTCAAATATATCTGCTGACAGATTGATGAAAAGAATTGGTATTCATTTACAGGGTCATAAGCCATAATTCTCACCAAGGTAGTCTATAACAGCTGATGTACTTGAGAGCACATTAAAGATTTTCTTCTCTTGCTTTGAAGTTACTCTTTCCAACATGTACATTAAATGGTGATGAAAACAAGTGAACGGTGTTCCATGCTCCAAAGCAATGTCAACCCAATCCCGAACACATTGCCAAGGCGTTTCCTCATATCCTGAGTACATAGCAGGGTTTGCCAAAAGACCACGTGCAGCCATTACACCTGTAAGGAAACATAAATAATGCAACAATCCTAAAACTTGAACACAAATCAAACTAATAAGGTCACAATAACCTTCCTGTCAAAAAGAAAGTGGCAGGTGACGACAAAGAAGCCTCATGTATGAAACAAACTTGAGTTTCCTCAAAGGGATCCAATCTCCTAACTGGAATATGCCCTCTTCTCATTGCTACCATCAGGGAGGAGATACAGGAGCATGAAGACACACACTGACACACATTCAACTATTCTGAAAGAGCTCTTTCACTCCACCATCAGTTTTCTGAATGAACCCATGAACACTACCTCATTATTTTTTTAAAAAAGCCTTTACTTTAGTAATTTATATTAACGAAGTCTTTGCAAAACAAGAAATTTCACGTCTTAGAAGACCGTGATTGTAAACCTGATTCCAATGCAGTATGGAAATTGTAATAATATGGTCAATTGACATTAAGGAACTTATTAAAAAGGTATTACTTTCTAAAGTGTAGGATTTTTCTGGATATTATACTCAATTTATTTGAAGTATTTTTTGACTAACAGAAGTGATTACATTATACAATTTCGAATCTAAAATAATGTAAATCTAGCTAAACAGCTGAAATATAGTTTTAAATAATTAGAAACATAAAATAATTAAAATAAGGATTAGATACAATGTAGGATCAGGAATTTGCCCCACCATGTCCTTGCCAACTGGAAAGTAAATGCTATTCAGTGACTCCCAACATCCTGGACAAAGCCTGCTGTTCTGCAACTCACAACCCTTAATTATATACTAAAAACTACTTAAATGTTGTAAGCTATGTATTTGCCACTTCTAACTTTTCAGGTAGCGAATACGAGGCCCATACCACTCTCTGCATTTTTTTTGCATCCACAGTGCCTATATAAAGTATTCAGCCCTCCCCCGGAAGTTTTCATGTGTTATTGTTTTACAACATTGAATCACAGTGGATTTGACTTTTTTTGACACTGAGCAACAAAAAACTCTTTCATGTCAAAGCAAAAGCAGATCTTTACAAAGTGATCTAAATTAATTACAAATATAAAACACAAAATAATTGATAGCACTAAGTAGTAACCCCCTTTAAAATGACACACCAAATCACCACTGCTGCAGCCAATTGGTTTTAGAAGTCACATAATTAGTTAAATGGAGATAATCTGTGTGCAGTCAAGGGTTTTCAATTGATTGTGGTAAAAATACACTTGCATCTGGAAGGCCTAACTACTACATACAGAATTGGTTGCCATTTTTGTGGGCTTATGGTGGGTGGAGGAAATTTGTCCTTGCAGAGTTATAATTGGTTCAGATTCTTTTTTGGTTTTGACTAGTCTTAAAACGGGTCATTCTAACTGTGCGTCAGATTTACTTCTGGAAGCTCTTCCAACCTTATTCTGTGTTCAAAGTATTGGTTTACATGTCTTTTTCTTCTGGGTCCCTCACAGAGGTGTTGAGGGAATGAGTAGGTTGATTGTTTAGTCAAAAACGCTATCAAAAATTCAACTACGGATATAAACGTTCCACTAAGCAAATCAGAGGCCAAGGGGTTGGTAGGGCTAAAAATCAGGGGATTATGGTAAGACTTGTGAGATAACAGGCATAAGGGGAGACACCTTTACAGAATAAATTAAACTGGTGGATTGAAGGGAGTAAAACAAGAAGGGAAGAAATTATATTGACTTGACTTAGAAAGGTCACACTATGTCTAATTATTCCTTATATCTGGTTGGAAAATATCACTCTTGGTAGGTTCTGTCATTGTTATGAAACAGTTGAACACATTCTTTTACATGGTTGAAAGAAAGCAAATACAGGCTGCACTACTATCTTTGGGTGAAGGTTGATAATTTTCATTCAAAAAAAAGTTATTGAAGTGACTTAATATTCACAATATTGTCTTTCATTATATACAATCTATAGGGCTTTTGGGATAATTAAATTTTCATTTGATAAAGAACTAGTAGGGGTTTTATTTTGCAGTTCTGTATACCACACTCCAGTAATAACCTGAGGAGGACCAACTGCTGCTGAGTCAATATCCTGGCAAAAACTACACCAAACCACGAAGGCAAAAAAAACAATCCAAGCAACTCCATGAAAAGGCTATTGAAAAGCACAAGTCGGGAGATGGACACAAGAAAATCTCCAAGTCATTGAATATCTCTCAGAGTATAGTTAAGTCAATCGTCAAGAAAGGGAAAGAATATGGCAGAGATGTAAATCTGCCTAGAGCAGGCCATTCTCAAAAGCTGAGTGACTGTGCAATAAGAGGACCAGTGAGTGAGGCCACCAAGAGACCTATGACAACTCTGGAGGAGTTACAAGCTTCAGTGGCTAAGATGGGAGAGACTGTGGATACAACTGTTGCCTGGGTGCTTCACCAGTCGCAGCTTTATGGGAGAGTGGCAAAGAGAAAGCCACTATTCGAAAAAAAAATTCCCATGAAATCTCAGCTAGAGTTTGCCAGAAGGCATGTGGAAGGCTCTGAAGTCTGGAAGAAGGTTCTGTAGTCTGATGAAACCAAAATTGAGCTTTTTGGCCATCAGACTAAACAGTACATTTGGTGTAAGCCAAACACTGCACATCATCAAAAACACACCATCCCTATCGTGAAGCATGGTAGTTGTTGCATCATGCTGTGGGGATGCTTCGCTGCAGTAGGCCAAGGAAGGCTTGTGAAGGTAGATGGTAGAAACATAGAAAATAGGTGCAGCAGTAGGCCATTTGGCCCTCTGAGCCTGCATCGCCATTCAGTATGATCATGGCTGATCATCCAACTCAAAACCCTGTACCTGCTTTCTCTCCATACCCCCTGATCCCTTTAGCCACAAGGGCCATATCTAACTTCCTCTTAAATATAGCCAATGAACTGGCCTCAACAGTTTACTGTGGCAGAGAATTCCACAGATTCACCACTCTCTGTGTGAAGAAGTTTTTCCTCATCTCGGTCCTAAAAGGCTTTCCCTTTATCCCCTCATTCTAGACTTGCCCAACATCGGAAACAATCTTCCTGCATCTAGCCTGTCCAATCCCTTTAGAATTTTATATGTTTCAATAAGATGCCCCCTCAATCTTCTAAATTCTAGTGAGTATAAGCCTAGTCGATCCAGTCTTTCTTCATATGAAAGTCCTGCCATCCCAGGAATCAATCTGGTGAACCTCTTTTGTACTCCCTCTATGGCAAGAATGTCCTTCCTCAGATTAGGGGACCAAAACTGCACACAGTACTCTAGGTGTGGTCTCACCAAGGCCTTGTACAACTGCAGTAGAACCTCCCTGCTCCTATACTCAAATCCTTTTGCTATGAATGACAACATACCATTTGCTTTTTTCACTGCCTACTGTACCTGCATGCCCACCTTCGACTGGTGTACAATGACACCCAGGTCTCATTGCACCTCCCCTTTTCCTAATTGGGCACCGTTCAGTTAATAATCTGTTTTCCTGTTCTTGCAACCAAAGTGGATAACCTCACATTTATCCACATTAAATTGCATCTGCCATGAATTTGCCCACTCACCTAACCTATCCAAGTCACCCTGCATCCTCCTCTCAGCTAACACCACCGCCCAGCTTCGTGTCATCCGCAAACTTGGAGATACTGCATTTAATTCCCTCGTCTAAATCATTAATATATATATTGTAAACAAATGGGGTCCCAGCACTGAGCCTTGCGGTACCCCACTAGTCACTGCCTGCCTTTCTGAAAAGGTCCTGTTTACCCCCACTCTTTGCTTCCTGTCTGCCAACCAATTCTCTATCCACATCAGTACCAAATCCCCAATACCGTGTGCTTTAAGTTTGCATACTAATCTCCTATGTGGGACCTTGTCAAAAGCCTTTTGAAAATCTAAACATACCACATCCACTGGCTCTCCCCTATCCACTCTACTAGTTACATCTTCAAAAAATTCTATAAGATTCGTCAGACATGATCTTCCTTTCACAAATCCATGCTGACTTTGTCCGATGATTTCACCTCTTTCCAAATGTGCTGTTATCACATCTTTGATAACCGACTCTAGCACCTTACCCACCACTGATGTCAGACTCACTGTCTATAATTCTCCGGTTTTTCTCTCCCTCCTTTTTTAAAAAGTGGGGTTACATTAGCCACCCTCCAATCCTCAGGAGCTAATCCAGAATCTAAGGAGTTTTGTAAGGGACCTATATTTGTCTTGACCAATCTTTTTCTTTTTACATATCTATAAAAGCTTTTACAGTCAGTTTTTATGTTCCCTGCCAGCTTTCTCTTATAATCTTTTTTCCCTTTCCTAATTAAGCCCTTTGTCCTCCTCTGCTGCACTCTGAATTTCTCCCAGTCCTCAGGTGTGCCGCTCTTTTTTGCTAATTTATATGTTTCTTCTTTGGACTTGATACTATCCCTAATTTCCCTTGTTAGCCACGGGTGCACTACCTTCCCTGGTTTATTCTTTTGCCAAACTGGGATGAACAATTGTTGTAGTTCATCCATGCAATCTTTAAATGATTGCCATTGCATATCCACCGTCAACCCTTGAAGTATCATTTGCCAGTCTATCTTAGCTAATTCACGTCTCATACCTTCAAAGTTACCCTTCTTTAAGTTCAGAACCTCTGTTTCTAAATTAACTATGTCTCTCTCCATCTTAATGAAGAATTCCACCATATTATGGTCACTCTTACCCAAGGGGCCTCGCACGACAAGATTGCTAACTAACCCTTCCTCATTGCTCAATACCCAATCTAGAATGGCCAGTTCTCTAGTTGGTTCCTCGACATGTTGGTTCAGAAAACCATCCCGCATACATTCCAAGAAAACCTCTTCCTCAGCACCCTTACCAATTTGGTTCACCCAATCTATATGTAGATTGAAGTCACCCATTATAACTACTGTTCCTTTATTGCACACATTTTTAATTTCCTGTTTAATGCCATTCCCAACCTGACTACTACTGTTAGGTGGCCTGTACACAACTCCCACCAGCGTTTTCTGCCCCTTAGTGTTATGCAGCTCTACCCATATCGATTCCACATCCTCCAGGCTGATGTCCTTCCTTTCTATTGCGTTAATCTCCTCTCTAACCAGCAATGCTACCCCACCTCTTTTTCTTTCCTGTCTATCCCTCCTGAATATTGAATATCCCTGAATGTTGAGCTCCCATTCTTGGTCACCCTGGCGCCATGTCTCTGTGATCCCAACTATATCATATTCATTCATAACTATCTGCACATTCAATTCAGCCACCTTGGTAAAATGAATGTAGCAAAATACAGGGAAATCCTGGAGGGAGATCTGATGCAGTCTGCAAGATAACTGCGACTTGGGAGAAGATTTGTTTTCCAGCAAGACTATTACCTCAAGCGTAAAGCCAAAACTACAGAGAAGTGGCTTAAAAACACCAAATGTCCTGGAGTGGCGAAGTCAGAGTCCAGACCTCAATCCAATCGAGAATTTGTGGACTTGAAAAGGGCTGTTCATGCATGATCTGCATGCAATCTGACACAGCTTGAGCAGTTTTGTGAAGAAAAATAGGGAAAAATTGCAGTGTCCACCAGAGATGAAAAGCTGATAGAGCCTAAGGTGCATCTACTAAATACTGACTTGAAGGTTGTGAGTAATTTTGCAATCAATTATTTTGTTTTTAATAACTGTAATAAACTTAAGCCAACTTTGACACTAAAGCATCTTTCTTGTTGATTAGTATCAGAAAAGGCAAATTAGATCCACTGTGATTCAGTGTAAAACAATAAACCATGAAAACTTCCAAGGCAGGTGAATACTTTTTATAGTGTTACGTACTCGTGACACATGACAGTGGTACCCTTGTCACGTGACTGGGGCTGATGCTATACTGGACTTGAGGTAATGGTCTTGTGATGGTGGAGTGACGTCATTTTCCTGCCAGTAGAGATCATGTGACAGGTTGTTTTTTTTTAAAACAGGGTATAAAAGGAAGACCCCACCCTGTGAGGAGGGGCAGTTCGTGGCTGGATTTGCCATGTTGACTTCAAGCCACTGCGTGATTTAATGTGATGACGCAGTTTAGTTGAAAGATGAAGTTTTATCTAATGCCTAAAGTTTAAAAGGTCATTGCCAGCAGTTTCTTTACAATACTGCTAGTTGAGAATCAGTGGAGAGTGAAGATCGGAGTCCGGGAATTAAAGATCGAGGAGAATCGATTTTCAACGGTGAAACGGGTTCGACCTTGTTCAATCCTTATTCGGAAGGAATTCGTTGACTGTTCTCGTGTTAATCTCTGCGGGATAGCAGAAGATTGAGGACGGTGTGATAAAGGAAAGGTCAGTGCCTTTAAGCCGTTTCGTTTCGTAAATTCTTCGTGGGAAAAGTTTGACATCGGGGATCGAAGCAAAACGACGTGAAAGAGAATTTAAGTTGTCTTAAAAAGTCTCTCCCTTAAATGGACTGTGAGCATTTCGAACTTTTGGCAATACTACGTTAAAGAACTGTTTTTGCTTTAAGAACTGTTCGAGCTGCATCACTTTAAGAACTGTTCAAGCTGCCGTACAGCAGCTGATTTCCGGTTACGTTAGTGTTTGTTTACTTTTGGGGGGGGGGGGGTTTGTTTTCAGTGTTTAATAAACGTGTTGTTTGTTATAAAAACCCTTGCCAAACTCATATATTTATTGTTGCCTGAATACGTAACAATAGGCATTGCACATTTTCCTTCTAATTCTTCCATCCATCATTTTAACCGTTTGCTGTGTTTTTTAAACCTCTCTGTTCTTCATACTAATTAGGCCCAAAATTTTATACCCTCCCTCTCTCCTCTATTAAGTCTTATCTAAACCTTTTCTGTTCTATTGAAATCAACCTTAACTTATTCAATCTATTGTCAGAATTGAAATTTCCAGTCCATCAACATCCTTAAATCTCCCCTGCACCCTCTCTAATGGAATCACACCTTTCTGTATTGGTCAGCGTGTATTCAATTGACTGAGTGGTCCTGTTCTGGATTGCTTCAAGCATCCATGTTTCTATGAAAGCTTTGATTTCTTTTTTGTCACTCTATGATCATAGAAAGTGATGGAATCACAAGTCCCGTACCAGCTCAAATTTAGATTTAACAATCAATTTGGCAACGTCAATGCTTCATTTACACCAACAAAGATTCCTTACCATCAATTCCTGTCAGTTGACGTACAAGATCCACATCTTTACTGCTCCTGACATCCCCATTTGCTACCACTGGTATAGTTAAATTTTCTTTAATAATCTTGATCGCATCATAGTGGACTGGTTGATGTCGTTCCTCAGTTTCCCTGCCATGAACGGTAATCCAAGAGATTCCAGCTGCCTCAGCCTTTCGGCAGAGATCTACAGTTCTTGATAGGTCTTTGTGCAATCTGCAATACCATCAGATCATAGAATACTACAGGTGAATTTAACCTACAGTAAAACAGATAACATTTTCTGTCAGATAAGATAATAGCTAAAAGAGCAATAAAATTCTATACAAAACAAAATCCAGCAAACACAAGTACTATTTTCTCAGATTTTGCATTGAAATCTCAGCTTGTTTCGCAGGTTGTTCTTGGACAAGGTAAACTTTAATAAATTCTTCATTAAAATAGTAGGTAACATTTTAAGACAGCTTAATTAAGACAATACAGGTAAACAACTGTTGAGAAAAATTTCTTGCTGATATTATTAGAACATGTCACTTTTGCCCTTCTAAAATCAGATAAGCTGATGTTAGCCTTTTTCGATTGTTTAGCACACATATCTAAAAATTTCAGCTGCCCAGATACATAAGTCTTTAAAATGGGTGATTCCTGATGGTTGATTATTAAATAACTTCTGAAATAGAAATGCAATCCTATCTGTGCGTGACTGCTATGTTAACCAGCATGCATTATAAACAGGGTGGACCAAACCCCAATCAAACTTGTAAATTGATCTTCACAAACTTTTTGGACTGGTGCCAAAATTAGGTGAGTTAAACTATAGACAAGTCAAACAATAGCCTGGCATTATCAACCTCACAGAATTTCAATTTACGGACAGATGATGAGAATAATTGGCCAGTTTGAACTTGGGCTGTTTTTGTGACAGGACATAAAATGTTGCATAGATGCACATTTTTTACTGCCACATTTGGTGAAGGGTATTGAAGTTCTCTATTCAGCTTAAGTTCACGTTGCTTTGCTTCTACTAGGATTGAGAGTTAATGAGTGGCTATTTGTCAGCCAAGGGTGGGTTGCATTGATAACTAACATTACTGCAATGTCTCAGGAAGCCTATAGGCAATCTCTGAATTTCAGGCTCACCTTCTCACTCTCCCAAGTGCATAATCACTAAGCTACCAATTCTGGTAAACTTTTAAGTGGAACACAAGATACTCAAGAGTTTGAAAAGGAGCAGTTAGATACTGCAAAGTTATATAATATTCTGTGAGAAGGGCAGCAATCAATTTATTGGCCAACTGATTTTTTTAATGCAAAAGCTATCTGACTTCAAATTTTGGATAATTATGTGACATTTTCTTATGGGATTGGCCTTTACTCAACCTTTACAATTTATGAATTCCATCTAATAAATATCTTCCTGTAATGTATTTTTTCAGCAAATCAAAAAATGGCTTGCATATTTATAACTATGTAATTTTAAACACAATTTTATTTGCATTTTCAAAACTACCTTATCTTAATGGAGACGGAAAACTCTGGGCATTCCACTTGATTTCTAACTTTACGCACCATATCCTGAACCAGTTCTGGTTTATTGATTAAGCAAGCACCATATCCTTCTGCCATTGCCCACCTGAAAGAATGAAATATATATATTAATCATATTGATATGAATAATCCAAATAACTGTAAAGTCTGTATATATGGACCATAAATTGTTTTCTAAAAATGTAACTGACAAACGCCAAAGCAAAGCAGTTCATTTTAGGTTTTCATACTAAATACAAAAGTAAAGAAACCTCTAATTAAAATGTTAAGCGAAAGCTAATGATATTGGCAGCAACATAATTTTCAAATGCTGACAGAAGCAAAGAATAAATGGGGAAACTACGCAACACAGCCTTTGATTTTTCCGCCTTTCCATCAGATCAAAGCCAATTATCTCATACAGTCTGACATCCACTACCCACAATTCATAAGATACAATTACAAAAGCTTCATTAGAGATTAAAACATTCAGTGAATGCCAATCTGCAATACTCCAGAATATTTCAAGAAATTCAGGTTTCTTCATCTTTGTCTAAATTCATGGACCACTTACCCCAAAACCATTATCCTGCTTCTACTGTAAATTTCCTAGCTAGAGAAAAACACTTTGCTAGAAAGCGAAGGGAGGGATTTAAATCTAATTTATACATTTCACTCATAACTTCTTGATATTTCTTCCTTTTGGCAAAGATTTTTGGTGAGTAATCTTCAACTATACGAATTTGTGTTGAATTAAAGAATAATTGCCATTTCTTTCTGGCTTCTCAAATAATAGCTTCATTAGTCATATAATAATGCAAAGAAAGTACAACTGCTCGAGGACGTAATTCTGCTGAATGCCGAGAAAATGAAATTCTGTGAGCTCTGTCAATTAAAGGGCTAGTTTCGAGGGTCTCATTGAAAAGTGAGTACAGCATATCTGAAAAGAATTTTAACAGATTGCCAGCTTCATTATTTTCAGGTAGTCCCAGAATACGCAGATTCCTCCAACGCCCTCTACTATCTAAATCAACCATTCTTTTCTTCGTTTTATATAGTTCCGAGGTAATTTCATTGATTTTCTTTTCCATTGAAGATACCTTCATTCCTTGATCTGTAATAGTTTGCTTGAATAGATCATGCTCACTCTCGATTCGGGTTGTAGTCTGCCGAAGTGTTTGAAGTTGAGAGTCTTGAATTGTAGAAATAGCTTTTTCGAGCTTCCCGTTTGAACCGGCCAGCTTATCAATTTTAATGTTAAGCGATCCGAATTCTCACTTCATGTCTTGTATTGAAGAAAATGTTCCCGCTAGTGTAACAGATTCCTCCGTTTTCTTGGTTTGTTCCGTTTGCTCCATTTCGGGGAAAGACTTGCTGCTTCTCAATTTAATATCAGAATGACTTTTTTCAGCCATTGTAATTAAGTTGTAAATCCTTCAGTAAAAAATAATAAATCCTTCAGTAGAAGTAGTAAATAATCAAAACTAAAAGGGATCTGTTAGTGGGGTATAAAATATATTAAAAGAGAGAGAGCTGCTAGGAATGCAACCTACTCCATGTGCTACAAGGTGGAGAATCTGTTAATCTGTTAAGACAGGCTGGGAAAGTTGTCTACACAGCCAGGAATGTGGGGCCAGCACTTAATGTAGAGGCACCACTAGCATCCCAAAATAACAATGAAGATCAGACCTGTTGAATAGAATATTGGATATATTAGAGATAACTTGTTGGTTGGAAGAACATTGTATTAACCTACCAAATCATACCAAATAACACATAAAACCTAAAATAACACGAACATATAGTAGCAGGAATGATATGATAAATATACAGCCTATATAAAGTAGAAATATTGTATGTTTTGGACTATGGGATTAATGGATTTGTGGCTAAATTTGTCAATGATACAAAGATTAGTGGTGGGGCAGATAGTGTTGAGGAAACAGAGCCTGCAGAGAGACTTAGATAGTTTAGGGGAATGGGCAAAGAAGTAGCAAATGAAATACAATGTTGGAAAAAGTAAGGTCATGCACTTTGGTAGAAGAAATAAATGGACAGGCTAATATTTAGATGGGGAGAGAATTCAAAATGCAGAGATGCAAAGAGATTTGGGAGTCCTTGTGCAGGATATCCTAAAAGTTAACCTCCAGGTTGAGTTGCTGGTGAAGAAGGTGAATGTAATGTTGGCATTCATTTCTAGAGGTATAGAATATAAGAGGAGGGATGTGATGTTGAGGCTCTATAAGGCACTTGTGAGATCACACTTGGAGTATTGTGTGCAGTTTTGGGCTCCGTATTTTAGAAAAGATATACGGACATTGGAGAGGGTTCACAGAAGATTCACAAGAATGATTCTAGGAATGAAAGGGTTACTGTATGAGGAATGTCTGGCAGCTCTTGGACTGTATTCCCTGGAGTTCAGGAGAATGAGGGGGCATCTCACAGAAGCATTCCAAATGTTAAAAGTCTTAGATATACAGATTAGATATGGCTAAGTTATCTCCCATGATAGGGGAGTATAGGACAAGAGGGCACGACTTCAGAATTGAAGGACGTCCATTTAGAACAGAGATGGGGAGAAATTACTTCAGTCAGAGGGTGGTAAATCTGTGGAATGTTGCCACTAGCAGCTGTGGAGGCCAAGTCATTGGGTGCACTTAAGGCAGAGATAGACAGGTTCTTGATTGGCCAGGGCATCAAAGGGTATGGGGAGAAGACAGGGGAGTGGGGATGACTGGAAGAATTGGATCAGCCCATGATTGAATGGCAGAGCAGACTTGATGGGCCAGATGGCCTAATTCTGCTCCTATATCTGATGGTCTTAAAATAAAGGAACTTGCTTGACTGTGATCCCACTATACACTCTGAACACCAATTTCCTCAATCATTAACACAAAAGCTAATGTGCGTACCATCTACAAAATGCATTACAGTTACCCTGCCAGGCTATTCAAACAGCACCCCCTACACTCACAACTCTATTAACCAGAGGACTACGACTTCTGGTGCATATGACCTGGCATTTCTTTTCTAAGTCACACACTACCCTGACTTGGCAATATACCGCCATTCCTTAACCATTGTTAGTCTAAATCTTGGAACTCCTCAGGAGCAATAGTGACTACATTCTAAACAGTGAATGAATAAAGAGCTGAGCGCAAAATAATACTGGCCTTCATTGCATTGGGTCTAAAGTAGAAAAAGGAGCTTTGGTGAAACTATATCTGGAATTCCAGTCTCTGTATCAAAGAGATATTGCCCTTTCCTTCAAGTTGATTCAATGGAATAGAGAAAAATGGGGAGTCCTTTAAGCCCATTTTTTCTTCCAAAACAACTAGCCTCCCAATTTCTCACATAATACAGCGTTAGCCATTTTATTACCCAATCTTGAACAAACCATGACAAAATGATTATCTTAAAATCACCTTACCTTTGTGGACAACCACAGTTCAAATCAACACCATCTACAAATGGGGAAACTATGCGAGCAGCATCAGCTAAATCTTGCGAACAATTAGCAGCAAACTGCACAACCAGTGGCCGATCACCTGAGAAACAGAATGCAAGGTTTGCTGTAGTAGAACTCTCACTTTCAGTTGGTAACCTATACAGAAGAACTTCACCCTAGAATACAGTGAGTTTGATAAACTCAAAAGACTTGTCATCAAAGCATTAAAAATCACTAATGTATCAAGAGTATTAACCAAACAGAATAAAATAATTTCTTGAAGAACTTGCTAATTAGATTTCTGGATATCAAGGGTTTTGCTAATTCAGGATACCATCAAGCAAAGATAGACTATAACTATTTGATTGCCATTCAGAAACATACTGATCCAGGGAGAGTGGAGCATCAAACCCATGTCATATCTTGCTAGTTCTCCTGGTAAAAAGCACGAGGCAGACGTAAGATCTAACTAAGTAATAGTTTTCAAAGGAAACCACAGCATTGACTACTGGGTGCAAAGCATTGCAAGAAATTTTGCTGGACGAGACAGAAAAGATGAACAACTTTTTGATCTTCTGCACTAAATGTAAACATCTTCACCTGCAATAAACTACTGCAAACCCACGTTCATAAATGTTATCAATCATATTGCAAACTGTGCACAGGCCAATCTGTGATAATTTCTCACATGGAGAAAACTTAAATTTAGTTTTAATTTATTTATTTATTGCCATACAGCATGGAATAGGCCCTTCAAGTTATGCTGCCCAGCAATCCCCCAATTTAATCCTAGCCTAATCATGGGACAATTTACAATGACCAATTAATCTACCAACCGGTACGCCTCTGGAATATGGGAGGAAATGGCAGCACCCAGATGAAACACGTGGTCATGGGGAAAACATATAAACTTCTTACAGGCAGTGATGGGAATTGAACCCAGGTCATTGATACTATAAAGAATTGTGCTAACTGTGCTGCCTATACCATCTTTCAGTATGTTCATAATATCCTACAGTCATCATTTTAAAAAAAAAATTAGAGTCATCGAGTAACACAGCATTGAAACGGGCCCAACAGGTCTATTATCAACTACAATATCCCCTCTGCTCGTTATATTTGCCCATGTTTGGCCCATAACCTTCCAAGCCTCCTCTCCTCCACGTACTTATCCAAATGACTCTTAAATGTTGCAATTGTACCCAGCTGGACCACTTCCTCTGGCAGCTCATTGCAGGTACTCACGATCCACTGTCACAAGAAGTTGCCTCTCAAGTCATTTTCAAATCTCTCCCCTCGTGTCTTCTATCTATGCAGTCTGATTTTGGACTGCTCAACCTTGGGGAAAAAGATTATGAATGTCCACCTTACCCATGCCCCTCATGATGCTATAAACTGCAACGACGTCACCCCTCATTCTCATATATTTCAAGAAATGAAGGTCCAGTGGAATTCATTGCCACAGACAGTTGTGGAGGGCAAGTCATTGGATATGTTTAAAATGGAGATTGTGTAGATTCTTGATTAGCCAGGGTGTCAAAGGTTTTAGGGAGAAGGTAGGAAAATGAAAGGAATAATAAATCAGCAATGACTGAATGTCTGAATGCCCTAATTGTGGACAACCTCTCCCTCTTACTCAGAGCCTGAGGGCCAGGTCACATCCTAATAAACCTCTTGCGCCTCCTCTCCAGGTTGACAATGCTTTTCCTACAACAGGGTGACCAAAACAGTATACAGCACTTAAGCTGCAGCCTCATCAATGATTTATATGGCTTTTACTCCTAAAATTGATGGCCTGACTGAAATCCAGCAAGCTAAATACTTTCTTTGCCAACCTGTCTACTTGTGCAACCACTTTCAGTGAACTGTGTATTTATATCTCTGGATAGAATAGCCTCTGTTGTATACAGGCAAATGCAACAATCAATTTCCATAACATTACCCAACAAACAACAACTTAAAAGTTAATTCAATTTAGTGATGTTGGTTGAGCAATAGCCGTTCACTACATACTGCTTTGCTCTTCTTCAAACTATGGCACATGATGTATTCCATCTACATCTACAGGCAGGGAGGGTCAGTTTATATTTCTCATCCAAAAAATATTGTTGTTTCTTTCCGCACCCTGGGGTGCACTGGGCAGCAGTCATGCCACTTCTCTAACATCTTAGTCTGTTTTTTTTCTAGGCCGAGTTGCTAACTCAACATTCAACCCAGCACAAATGGAAAGCGTGCAAGAAGCAGGTCAGATTCAAACCCGAGACCACTCGCCTTGAAGTCCAGTGCGGATGCCACTATTCTGCAGGCCAGCATCCAAAATACAGCACCTCTGGAATTTATTTTCTCCGTAAATTCAACAAGTCAACAATAAATTCCCAATGTGACCTAGTGGAACAGGGATCTCAAGTGTAAAAAGTGATAAATGGCACTATAAATGTCAATGTGTTTTGTTGCAGGACTTCCCATATTACCCAATCCTGCTGAGATTCCTGCATTCCCCAGCATTAAAACAGGAGAACTGTATCACAAATTTTACACCAATGTAGGGTTCCAAATGTTAACAACAAAAATGATCTAAAAATTATTAAAGTATTTAGCTATCTTTCAAAGTAATTTAATATTATTAAAATATTATGCCACATTTAAAAGTTATAGATGTTTGTGATTGTCAGAGGTTCAGTTAAACAGGTGTGTTAGCTATAACATGTGGCAAAGTTGGGGACAAAACCTTGCTAGCCATTAAAATCTTCAAGGTTTCTTGAGAAGAATGGCCATCTAAATATATCATTCACAGCCCTACTTATTCTCAGGGTCTTATTGCTGGACAGCTGCAAGCTCGCGGCCAATATTCTAGCCTCTGCAACAGAATAAGGCAAGTTCAAACAGGAATAACTACAGACATTGACTGGGCAGTGAGACCGTGTGTTATCTGCAGTATAGAAAAACAATGGAAAAAAACTGAAAATTGTGCCAAAATTAGTAGAACTCCAGTGAAAGCTAAAAAAAAAGCTAATTTAGAAATATGGAATATTATACTTTTGAAGCTATTGACTTTTAGAAGTCATTCAACTGAAAGCCCCGTTACTTTAAAAAAAAGTACATTTTTTTAGAAGAGAGTACAATCACCAAAACGATAATCTGTCCGAATCACATCGTTTGTAATTATTTGGCTTGGGCTTTTGATTTTTGATTCCACATTATACAAGAGCACTTGAATTTCGTCTTACCATGTTTAAAACACATTCAAAGTAATTACCAAGGTCATAAACGATACTAAACCAATCCAAGTTTTAGAAGACAAGAACTATACTCAACAAGTCCTCGTAATTTTATTTTTCTTATCTTGTGATAGTGCTGATGCAATCAGATATATACATACCAAAATTTGTTGTGAACTCGCTGTCCCTCGCCTTGCCGGACTTCAAGAAGGCCGAAGCAATGATCATTGGTGTAAAGCACAGTTCACAATCATACCTTCTGACGAGAGAACGGAATGCCAACCTAAGGGTTAAATGTGAAGAAGTGGTCTTAAATATCTCATATCAACAACCAAAATGCATCATCATCAAATGCGCACAATAATGCTGGAGGAACTCAGATCAGGCAGCATCCAAGGAAAAGAATAAACAGTCGACGATTCGGGCCGAGACCCTATTCTTTTCCATAGAAGTTGGCTGACTTGCTGGGTTCCTCCAGCATTTTGTGGGTGTTGCTTTGGATTTCCGGTATCTTTCTCGGGTTTTCGTCACAAAAAAAAAGCATCGCCTCATAATTACTAGATCGTTGCTATCACTCACTTTGAGTATCGCACCATGGGAGCACAAATCCTTACAACGTGGCCAGGATGAAACAAATCGACGAGGCATCTTCTTTGCGACGATGAACAATCCCCGTTCATGGATATCCTTCACAACGTCGGCTGAGCAAATCAGAACCGCACAGGGAACGGTGTTATGGAGAAAGCCCCGACGCTAAGATGCCTTCAGGATCGTCTCTTCCACTCGGTGGGTCAGGCAACGCGCGGCTTTACCCTCTGACCTCTGGCCTCCGGTGGGTCATGCCGCGCCTGCACCCGCCCTCTTCGTTCGTGCCGGCCAACGGCAGCGCGAGCCCTCGGCGCCGCGTCACGAGCCCAGCATGCTGAGCGCGAGCCCGGGTGGGGCGTGTTTGCCAACATGGACGGAACCGGAGCCGCTCTGGGGCAAGACTCGGTGAAGGAGCTGCTTTTGGATGGTAAGGGACCGGTGGTCAATCGGGATTGCGCCCGTTTAAAGCCGCTAATGAAAGACAGTTGGGGCAGCGAGAACTGTGATGGAGCAGAATGGTCCTTAGCAAATCTTATTTATCAAGAAGTTCGCCTCATTTTCCATCCGTCATTGGAGAAGAATCAACTTGTGTTTTTGACTACTCATGATTTTATTTCCATTGATCTTGATGCTATGAATTTGAGCTGATTGAGGAAATAAGTGTAAATAAATTGAATTTGGAGTTGCACATACGGTGTGCCATTTCTCTTTGCTGGAGTTGAGATACAGAGACTATCTTTAAATATGAACATCTTAACATCTGTTAGATAACCAGCTCTGGCAATTAGAGAGAAATCCATCCTCAGAGCTGTCACTTGATCTTACAGTTGTAGGGATAGTCTACCCAATGCAGAACTAGGCAACACACACAAAATGCTGGTGGAACGCGGCAGGCCAGGCAGCATCTATAGGAAGAACTACAGTCGACGTTTCGGGCCGAGACCCTTTTTGATCTGAGAGATGCTGGCATCCAGGAACGTGAAACTGTTCACTACTGATCGTAGTGGTTGGTGTGTCTTCCCCTCAACCTCTACTACCTGAAGTCCACAACCAATTCCTTGATCTCACTGGTGGTTTTGGCAAATCTATCACACAGCTGATCTACCTCATTACTCACTGCCATGTGAGGAAGAGGAAAATGGGCTTCCCAAAGGCAGGAGGGAGGGTTCATTCAGAGAAGGATGTGGAAGGGTGTGTGTCAAAGATGTCTTAGATGGGGGAAGGAGAGGGGTGTCCCAGAATCAGGGTAGGGAAAGTTGTTGGTAACTGGGCATTACAGAGGCAGTAAACATGAGTAGAAGCATCTACTGACTGGGAGAAGATAAAAAAGGAAGGTTCTTGGCCCAAAACGTCGACTGTACTTCGTCCTATAGATGCTGCCTGGCCTGCTGCATTTTGAGTGTGTTGCTTGAATCTGCATCTGCAGATTTCCTTGCGTTTGCAAAGCTAGGCAAATCTTTTAGAAAACTAAGGACAACATCAATAATGAAATGAAGCTATGCATAGTAAAATAAACTCACATTTTAAAATTTGATTATTTTAAACTGTTAACTAATCAAATCTGTAAAGCTGGTGGTGTTTCAGTGATTTGTGCCCCTGAAGGAATTTTGTGTTCATCTGCAACAGGGAGATCAAAAGCTGCAGATGTTGGAAATCCACAATATAAACAGGAATTGTGGGAAAGACTCAGCAGGTCAGACAGCATCCGTGAAAAGAAAAAACAAGAGTTAATGTTTCAGATTGAAGATCTTTTGTCAGAATTGGTAGAAACAAGTCAAGTTCGTTTTAATTTGGAAAAGAATTTGGGAAGGGACAGATTGGAGAAAATGAATATGCCCAGTAGGATGAGGTGAAATTTGCTCTGGGGTAAATTATTGCTGAGCAGCTTGTTGATAAATAAGTGAGGGAAGATATAAAGAATACAAAAGACCATGTATAAACTGTGAAATGCAGATGTAGGAAATAACCAGCAAGTCAGAAAAGCAGCCTAGTAAGTGTAAATACAAACAACAAGTGAGCTTTCCTGCATCTGTTGAATATAATGTTGAGTCTAGAAGGCTACATCGTATCCAAACACATGCATTTCAGACAGCAGCAAGCATTTAAGGTGAGAGGGGTAACTTCAAAAATGTCAGGAAAAGTTTTTATAGAGTGGTGGGTACCTGGAAATGAGCTGCTAGGGATGGTGGTGGAAGCAAATACTATAGAGGTACTTAAGAGGTGAATGTGTGGAAAATGTAGTGATCTGGACATGGTTGAAGAGATTGGTTTTGTTAGGTATTTAATTACTAGTTTAATTAGTGCTGGACAACATCATGGGCTCAAGGCCCTGTTTTTTAATTAGGTGGAAAATGAGCTACATGTTGGATCTTGATATGACAAATGCTTCTAAGAGACTGTTGAGAGTGAAGTTAAAAATTAACTATCTCACTGGTGAAGTGGCAGTTTCAGACCAAACTTGAATCAACGAAGGCTGCTCAACAGCAATGGCAGGGCTTGAATACTATCTCTTATAAAGTTAAGTGTCATAGCGACACCAGGGCTTCCTTTTGAGATGAGCTCATTGACTCCTATGCTCTCTTGACTGTCAAAACATGGAGGAACCATCATGAACTCCCACATCCTCTGACAATCCTATAATTTGTCTCCAAAGCAGATTTGTGAGCTGCCTTCTGAAGGGTGAACCCACTAAAAGCATCCGGCCCAGATAGGATACTTAGCCACAAACTGAAGACCTGTGCTTATCAACTGGGTGGCGTGTTCACTGAGATACTTAACTGCTCACTTTGGCAGTCTATGTTACCCACCTGCTTCAAGCAGGCTTCAATTATGCCAGTGCCCAAGAAGTGCGTGGTGACCTGCTTCAGTGAATATTACCCAGTAGTACTTTCGTCAATGGTGATGAAGTGTTTTGAGAGGTTGGTGATGAATCATATCAATTCCTGCCTGAGAAGCAACTTAGACTTGCTCTAATTTGCCTTCTGGAACAACAGGTCCATTGCACATAGCATTTCATTGGCTCTCACTCAACAATGGAACATCTGGTAAGCAAAGATGCATACATTAGGATGCTCTTTATCAACTACAGCTCAGTATTCAATGCCACCACCCCCTCAAAACTAACCAATAAGCTCCAAGATCTTGGCCTCAATACCTCCTTGTGCAATTGGATCCTGGATTTTCTCACTTGACGACCTTAGTCAGTATGGATTGATAACAACAACTCCTCCACAACCTTTGTCAGCACAGGAGCACCACAAGGCTATGTGCTTAATCCCCAATGCTACTGCTTTACATTTATGACTGTGTGCCTAAGCCCATTCAAGTTTGCTGATGACACCACTATTTTAAGCTGAATCAAAAGTGGTATTGGATCAATATATAGGAGGGGGATTGAAAATCTGGCTGAGTGGTGTCATAACAACAACCTCCTACTCAATGTCAGCAAGACCAAGGAGCTGATTATTGATTTCAGGAGAAGGAAACCAAAGGTCCACAAGTCAGCTCTCATCAGAGGTAGAGGGAATTACCAACTTTAAATTCCTCAGTGTTATAATTTCGGAGGACCTGTCCTGTGGCCAGTACGTAAATGCAATTATGAAGAAAACACAGTACCACCTCTACTTCCTTAGAAGTTTGCGAAGATTCAGCATGACATCTAAAACTTAGACAAACTTCTATAGGTGTGTAGTGGAGAGACTATTGACCAGCTGCATCACAGCTTGGTATGGAAACACCAGTGCTCTTGAATGAAAAATCTTACAAGTCCATCATGGGTAAAGTCCTCCCAACCAACCATTAAGCACATCTACATGAAACGCTGTCATAGGAAACAGCATGCATCATCAGGGACCCCCACCAATCAGATCATGCTCAACTTGCTGCTGCCATCAAGAACAAGGTACAAGACCCTCAGGACTCACACCAAAGGGTTCAGGAACAGTTACTAGCCCTCAACCATTAGGCTTTTGAACCAAAGGGGATAACTTCACTTACCCATCATTGAAATGTTCTCTTCATCTCATGTTCTGGATATATGTTGTTAATTATTTATGTTATTATTTTATTTTGTATTTCCAGTTTGTTTTAATTTTAGAAAAGTAATTTTATCTCATGTTCTCAATATAGCTTAGTTATTTATTATTATTTTATCATTTTGTTTTTCTTTTTATATTTGCACAGCCCGTTGTCTTTTGCACATTGGTTGTTTTCCATTTTGTTTGTGGTTTTTCATTGATTCTTTTGTGTTTCTCTGAATTTACTGTGAATGCCTGTGGAAAAAATGAATCTCGAGTGTTAAATATATGTGTACTTTGTTAATAAATTTACTTATAACTTTGAACATATGGGAGAGTCTAGAACTTGATGACATGATCTCAGTATATGGGGGAATTAAATTCTGAAATGAGGAAGAATTTCTTAAAGTGAAATAGAAATTCTTTGTGTCTGATAGTTGTGGATATATTTAATGCTGAGAAACTGGGAATAGGAATCAAGTATTAGATCAGAATTAGAAACAGAATCAGGTTTAATATTACTGGCATATGTCATGAAATTTGTTGTTTTGTGGTAACAGTACATAATATTAAAAAAATTACGATAATATATATCTAAAAAACAAGTAGTTCAAAATAAGAGGGGGAAAATAATGAGGTAGTGTTCATCGATTCATTATCCATTCAGAAATCTGATGGCGGAGAGAAAGAAACTTACTGAAACATTAAGTATACGTCTTCTGTCTCCTGTACCACCACCTTGATGCAAGAGATGGTGGTCCTTAATGATGGATGCTGTTTTTTGAGGCATCGCCTTTTGAAGGTGTCCTGGATGCTGCAGAGGATAGTTCCCATGATGGAACTGATTGAGTTTGCAACTTTTGCAGCTTTTTCAGATCCTGTGCAATGGCCACTCCATTCCAGATGGTGATACAGCCAGTTTGAATGTTGTCCACAGTACATGTAGAAATTTGGTTGTACCAAGTCATCTCAAACTCCTTTCCACTGCTGATCCCTTGATGAGGACTGATGTGTGTGCCTTTCACTGATTTCAAGGTTGTTGTTGCCATAAAATTCTTTCTCGCTCTTGTATGTCTCCTCATCACCATTTCACATGTTGCCAACAGTTGTTGTGTTGTCAGGAAATTTATAGTTGGTGTTCAAGCTGCACCTAGCTACACAATTGTATGTGTAGAGAAGTAGAGCAGTGGGCTAAGCACACATCCTTCAGATGTGCGAATGTTGATTGTCAGCAAGGGAGAGATGTTATTTCCAATATGCACTGATTGTGATATCCCAGTGAGGAAGTCAAGGAATCGAGTTGCAGAAGGAGGTATAGAGGACCTGGTTTTGGAGATTGTTGATTAGAACCGAGGGTATAATTGTGTTGAACGCTGAACTGTAGTCAATAAACAGCAGCCTGACATATGTGTTACTATTATCCAGGTAATCCTAGACCGAATGGAGAGCCAGCGAGATTGCATCTGCTGTAGACATATTGCAGCAGGTTCAGGTCCTTGCTTAGACAGGAGTTGGTTCTAGCCATGACCAACCTCTCAAAGTACTTCATCACAGTAGATGTGAGTGCCTCTGGATGATAGTCATTGAGACAGTTCACCCTGCTCTTCTGAGGCACTGGTATGATAGTTGCCCTTTTGAAATAGATAGGAATCTCTGACAGCATCAGTGAGAGATTGAAAATGTCTTTGAACACTCCCGCCAGTTGGATGGCACAGATTTTCAGTGCCCTACCAGGTAAACAATAAGGGCCTAATGCCTTGGGATGGTTCACCTTCTTTAAAGATGTTCTGATGTTAGCCTCCGAAACAGAGATCACAGGGTCACCAGACCCTGCAGGGATTCACACAAGTGTGGTTTTATTCTCCATTTCAAAGTGTGCAAAAAAAAACATTGAGCTCATTAGGATTGAAGCACCACAGCCATTAATGATGTTAGGTTTTGCTTTGTAGGTCATAATAGCCTACAACCCCTGGCAAAGCTGATGTGCATCCGATTCCATCTCTAACCTCAATTAGAATTATTAAAATAACCTACCCTAGGTTGTACCTGGATTTCTTGTATTGTTTAGGATCACCAGTATGAGTATGTTCTCGAAGGCCCCTGCCCATCCACGCTTGTCTTAATGAAGTTGTTGACAACTGCGGTATATTTACTCAAGTTTGAAGATTAATCCCTGAATACTGTCCAATAATTGCTCCTCTGCCCCTCTTGACCATATCTTCTTGGTCTTAACCACTGGTGCTGCGATCTTTATTCTGTGCCTTATACACTGGGAGAAGGAGTAAAGCCAGGTGATCAGACTTTTCAGTGTGTAGAATGGTACTGTAAGCATTCTTTATGGTGGTGTAACAGTGGTCAAGTGTGTTGGCTCCTCTGGTTCCACTGGTGATATGCTGGTGGTGGTTGTTCAGAGACTTCAAGCTGGTCTGATTTAACACCCCATGATGATAGGAAAGGCATCAGAGCGTGCTGCTTCATGCCTGCTGATTACAGTGCTCAGCTGCTCCAGTGCCTGCTGATGTTGACTTGAGGTGGCATGTACACCGCTACCAGGATGATAGCAGAAAACTCCCTTGGCATATTAAAAAGAACACTCAACTAGTTATAGAACGGAGCTTGGCTGCACCGCATTATTCCCTTAACATTCTCTCACAACGTGTGGAAAACAAGACTAATCTAAATCCTGAACTATTTCACTCAAGGAGTGTGTGGAGTACAATTCATAAAGCTTGTAAAAAGTCACATTTAAATCAGTTATACTCCTCGCTCTGGAATAACCCTGCGATATGCATTGGGAAAAGAATGGTGTACTGGAAGGAATGGAAGATTAAAGATGTAAATACAGTAGGTGATCTCTGTGAGAATGGGATTTTTATGTCGTATGTGGATTTGCAGAGGAAATACAACTTTGTAGATAAAGGGAATTTCCGGAAGTATTTACAAATAAGACATTGCGTTAGTAGCATATTCAAGAATGGTGGCCCACAAAGTAACCCTTTAACTGAATATACTACCACAGGAAGTTCATAAAGCATCAGTGTTTTATGAAATGTTCAAGCACTCTGTGGGTGAACCATGTAACAATCTCAAAGCAGGATTGGGAGGATTGGACAGAAGGATCTTGGAAGCGATATTGAAGATGATGAATGGTCAAATATTTTATCAAATATGGGTAGACATATTAGGGAAGCGAGAGGGAAATTTATTCAGTATAAGATAGTACACAGATGTTATTGGACACCAACTAGAGTCTACAAAATAGGGATTGTTGATAATCATTTATGCTGGAAACGTAAAAATGAAGTGGGCACATATTTTCACATGACTTGGGAGTGTTCCATGGTTCGTCCATTTCGGTGTAAAGTTCTTGATTTGTTGGGGAATTGGTTGGGTCCTACGCTGCCCTTGTGTCCATGACTTTGTCTCCTGGGTGATAGGACAATGATATCTAATGTAAACAATGACAAATTTACTATTTTAAAGGTGGGTCTCATCACAGCTGCAAGAATTATATTGCAAAACTGGAAAAAACCCAGATGTCCCACTGTGAGGGAATGGACTGAGGAAATGGTTAAGATTTCATCATATGAACACTTTGGGAAGAATTAACAGTGAGGGAAAAGTGCAAGATGCATGGGATCAATTTTGGTTGTATGTTAATTTAAACTTAAATTAGAAGTTTTTTTTTCCCGTTTCTTAGTTTTGTATGTTTTCCTGTCATGGGATGGCTGTACTGTTTCTGCTCTATGATATGCTGTACTGCTTTATAAAATAAGAATAAATAATAAAAATTTGAATGACAAAAAAAAGAACACTTGATCACTAGATAAGATAGAGCCGCCAAATCCGTGCACCATGATGAATTAATCATAAAGCATACTCTTCTACCTTTAAAAGAAACCTGTCATGTTTTTGCAGTGAATGCTGACGCCATCGAGTTGCAACACTGCATCAGAAATGACTGGGGACAGCCATGTTTCCATAAAGCAAAGTACACAGCAGCCCCTGATGTGCCTCTGGTACAGCAATCTTGCTCTGAGGTCTTCAGTTTTATCTTGCAGAGACTGTACATGTACCAGAAAGATAGTCAGGAGTGGGGGACAAAGGCCTTTGTGTTTCAGTCGTACTTGCAGTCTAGCTCGGTTTCCATACTTCCATTTTCTTAAGGTGGAACTGAAATCGCAAGCCAAGCATGCAGTCCAATTTTGAGTATTGATAGAGTTTTGTAAATATCTTAAAACAATGCTGTTTACCGAAGTACCTAGAACTGTGAATGGGTTTCAGCTTTAGTGGACCTTAACAGGGATATTTGATGAATCGCATCTGAGCGGCACTCAGAATCGCCACATATTGGTGCCATCTTTATTCAGACAATCATGACTGTCTATTGGATAAGGAACATTGGATTTGCCATGATATTACTGACTTGGAGCAGGCACAAGGGACCAAATAGACTATTCCTCTTACTTTAGATTGTCTTTTTTTTTAAAAAACAAAACTATCTAATTGATTACAGAGTGAATAATTATGTATTTTGTGAAAGTATTATTTTTCCCAGCAAAGAAGGATGTGGTGAAATAGATGAGAGAAGGTGGGTTTGTTCAAATAATATCAGTGTGCTTCTATTTTATTGGCAATGAAAGAAAACAGTGCTTCAACTTTTCATTTTAGATTGCTATGCAGACTTTATGAAAGAAGAATTTGATGTCAAGACGTACACAGCTCAATCAATTCATCAAGCAGTGATTGTTGAACAGTTGGCAAAACTTGCTCAAGGAATCAGTCAACTGGATAAAGAGCTCCATGTGCAGGTACGAGCTTTTGTGTTATTCTCTAGATGTAAGATATGAGAAACAACAAATGTGCTTCTAAGTTATCCTAACATAAAATACTGAAATAGTTGCCTCGACTAGCATTATGTCCAACCTAACATTGATCACTTTTGTAACAGCGATAGCTATTCAGATTTAGTATCGTCAGAATGCTGGTCAAAAGATGCAATGAGCCATTGTCACAGCCAGCCATGCTACTGGAGTACACCGAGCTTCATTATGTATTTATGTCATTTTATAACATGCTTGGATAAAAATTGTGCTTACTGTTGTATCCATTTACTTCAGTTTGGAAGTATGGTAATTGTTCATTTTGAATAAAGGAAAATGAGTATTCAGCACTGAATGATGGATACAGAAGTGAGGGAAGTCTTTTTGACCTGGTAGTGCCCTTAGCCCAATAAGAAGCAGGAGTTTGAATCCTCATCAGAATTATCTTTTTGATGTATGACAAAAATAAAGATACTTTTCTAAAAATATAACATTATTTTATATTTTTAAATTGAATATTAACTAGTGATCAAGCATTTCTTCCCCTACCAAATGTCCTGGAAGAGCCACGAGATCCATAAGCTGCTGAGGGCCAGATCAGAGGCATTTGGGTCTGGCGACCAAGTAAAATATGAAAGGTCCAGATATGATCTCGGTAAAGCCATCTCCTGGGTGAGGTGGCAATTCCAGACTAAACTTGATTCACGGAGAATGCTCGACAGCTGCGGCAGGGCTTGAATGCTATTATCTCTTACAAAGTGAAAATCAAGTGACATAGGTGACCATAGGGCTTTACTTCCAGATGAGTTCAGTGCCTTCTATCTTTGCTTTGACTGTCAAAACATGGGGGAACTTTCCCAAGCTCAGCCCCTAATATCCCTGTGATTTCAGTCTCTGAGGCTGATATGAGAGCATCCTTCAGTAAGGTGAACCCTTGGAAAGCATCTGACCCAGATGGGGTACCTGGCTGACTACTAAAGACCTTTTCAGCAGGCTTCATTCATACGGGTGCCTAAGAAGAGCATGGTAACCTGCCTCAATGACTATCATCCGATAGCACTTACATTCACTGTGATGCAGTATTTTGAGAGGTTGGTGACGAAGCACATTAACTGCTGCCTGAGAACAACTTGAATCTGTTCCAATTTGCATATCGGGTCAACAAGTACACTGCAGATACCATTTCATTGGCTCTTCACTCAACCCTGAAACATCCAGGCAGCAAAGATACATACATCAGAATGCTTTTTAATAGCCACAGCTCAGCATTTAATACTATCATTGCCTCAAAAATAATCAATAAGCTTCAAGACCTTGGCCTCAATACCTCCTTGTGTAATTGGATCCTCGACTTTTCTCAATTACAGATCTTTGTCAGTTCAGACTGGCATCAGCATCCTCTCCACAATCTCCATCAGCACATGTGTACCACAAGGCTGTGCACATTTATGACTGTGCATGGCTAAGCACAGGTCCAATGCCATATTGAAGTTTGTTGATGGCTGAATCAGAGATGGTGATGAATCATATAGGGGGGAAATTGAAAATCTGGATGAGTGGTATCACAACAACGATCTCTCACTTAATGTCAGCAAGACCCAGGGAAACCAGAGATCCATGAGCCAGTCCTGATCGAGCGATCAGTGGTGGAGAGGGACAGCGTCTTTAAATTCCTCTGTTATCATTTCAGTGGATCTGTCCTAGGTCCAACACATAAGTATAATTATGAAGAAAGCATGACAGCTTAGATGTTTGTGAAGAGTTGGAATGTCATCTAAAACTTTGACAGATTTCTATAGCTATATGGTGAAAAGTAAATTGATTGTTTGCTTCACAGTCTGATATGTAAATACCAATGAACTTGAATGGAAAATCCTACAAAAAATAGTGGATGTGGCTCAGTTCATCACAGGTAAAGCCCTCCCCACCGTTGAACATATCTAGATAGAGTGCTGTCATGGGAAAGCAGCATCCATCATCTAGGACCCCACCACCCACTTCTCTCTGCTGCCATCAGGAAGAAACTACAGGTGTGTCGAGGCTCTCACCACCAGGTTCAGGAACAGTTATTACCACTCAACTTCACTTGCCCCATCATTGAACTGTTCCCTCTGAAATGGACTCTCTTTCAAGGACTCTTCATCTTGTGTTCTCTATTTATTGCTTATTTATTATCATTATTATTTCTTATTTGCACAATCTGATGTCTTTTGCTCATTGGTGTTTGTTCGCCCTGCTGAGCGTGGTCTTTCATTAGTCAGTCAGACAGACAGACATACCTTACTGATCCCAAGGGAAAATGGGTTTTGTTACAGCCGCACCAACCAAGAATAGTGTAGAAATATAGCAATATAAAACCATAAATAATCAAATAATAATAAGTTAATCATGCCAAGTGGAAATAAGTCCAGGACCAGGTCCAGGATTAGGGCCAGAACCTAATTCTATAATGGTTTATTTTTTGTACACTGCATGCCCACAGGAAAAAGAATCTTGGTTGTATATTGTGACATAGACGTATATTGATAGTAAATTTACAGCTTGGCCTTCCTTATCTGCAAGGGATTGGTTTCAGGACTCCTCACGGATACCAAAAATGCGGATGCTCAAGTCCCTTATTCAACCTGTTTCAGTGCGGTGGACATTAGGACCTGGTGGCGGCGGAGCTCTGAATCTGCAGTGTTGTCTGTTCACGAAAATAATCATGATTAGGATTGAAAATAAAGTGGAAATAATAAAGTGATTGGAAAGAGAGAAACGCCACCAGTCATTGGAAAAGTGTTAGGCTACAGTCGGTCAATGATCGGAACAATTTTAAAGGATAAAGTGAGAAAGGCCTTGCCCCGATGAAAGCTACAATTATTACTAAGCAACGCAGTGATTTAATTATTGGGTTTAGGGGTTTTGGGCTTTTGATCCTCCACATCAACCTGGCATGGGTGGAGAGCGCACTCGGGATCGATCTGTCACTGGATTGAACTCGGGAACTTCTGTTCCCGAGCCCGGCGCTGAAACATACATTCTTAAGTGTCTTATATACATAGAAAGGTAAAATATATACTATATACTGTTACGAACCCCGTAACTGGGTCACTTAGCAGCAAAGATAGAGAGGTCCTTTGAAGTCTGATGGTACTATCTTTAACAGTATTTATTGGTAAAAATACACAAAAATACTATCAATGCAAACATACAGATAATATACGTTATCAATACTAAATCGAAAAGTGCGGGTATAATAATAATAAGAAATAGCTCTATCGTTGTCTAGTGGATAATGTATTGTCCGATGGAAATGTAAAAGTCACTCAAGTTCATTCAGGCTGCAGCCTTTGGTTGGAGTCAAGAGAGAGATTTTTAGAACTTGCCGGCTTTTCCTTTTATGATTTCGATCCTTCCAGAGTTCCATTGGTGTTGATTTCTCCTTTAGCTAAAGCCGTTCTTCCGTGGTAAGGCCCCAATCCCAGCAAAGGGAAAGGACGCACGCAAGCCCCCCCCCCACTGGCTGTCGCTATTAAACGCTGTCACGGGATTTCTAGCGTCTCTCCTGGTGCGTCTGAAGGGGTTGTTCCCCAGACCCTCTTTTATCCTTACTCACGGGGTCTCAGATGTCAATCAGATGCAATCCCTCAACCAGCCCACACCGGTCATTCCCTGAGGGTTTCAATGAATAGTACAGTACTCAATACGCAATTCCGTCTCCAAGAGACAATAGTCGTTATCAATGGTTCCGCCTTTCTGGGGGCCAGGACACACTCCAAACCCTTGTGGATTCTGCGTGTTGCCCTCTCATTTCCTGGGTCCCAGACCTGAATTAATAGCGATCCTGCGATCTCGAAAAGGAGGGAGCTACTTTGTACCCTTCGGCCCCTCAGAGTTGTGGCACATTCGTAACAATACTAAGACAAATGTTTGACTAACTGACGCTAAATAATACCAGATGTACCTGTTCCAACTTACTTAGTAAGAGAACTTCCGATTTTTTTCGATCCTGATCCATGATAACCTATGCACATCTTCCTGTATACTTTAAATCATCTCTAGATTACTTATAATACCTAATACAATGTAAATGCTATGTAAAATAGTTGTTATACTGCATTGCTTAGGGAATAATAACAAGAAAAAAAGTCTGTATATACTTGAACAACAAGTGCTGGAAGAGCACTTCCGGGTTTTCTCAATTTGCGGTTGGTTGAATTCGCACATGCAGAACTCGCGGATAAGGAGGGCTGACTGTACATTTGGGAGAATAATGCAGCAAAGCAGTCTTCCTGGGTTGACTGTGGTTTAAATCTTCTAGATTAAAAAGGGATATCTATTCCCTTCTAATCCAAAAGAAAGCACAATCAAGATGAGAAGTAGAGTTGCTACAATAATTTTTCTGCATCTTTATCTTGATCCTCCTACTGTGGAATTCTTAATGAAATTGATTTTTTATTTGTGGGGAAAGGTCATTGGTTGCATTGCCAATTATTGGCATTTCAATGATTACAATGAATGCAGACTTTCTGAAATTGCTGGCAGCTGTTCAACAGCAATTGATTCTTACCAGTATCAGCAATTCTTCCTCAAAGTGGCTACATAGGTTGATAGTGTGGTAAATAAGGCATTAGACATATTGGCTTTATTAGTTGAGGAATTAAGTTCAAGTCAGAAAGTTCTATTGCAACTTTACAAAACTAGGTAGGCCATACCTGGAGTACTGTATACACTGCTGATCTTCCCATTATAGGAAGGATGTTGAGGGTTTGGAGAGGATGCAAAATCACCAGAAAGTTTCCTGGATTAAGAGAACATGTGCTACAAAGAGAAGAATGATGAACTTGATTGTTTGAATGGTGGAGTCTGAGGGGAAATTTTGTAAGATTGAGAGACATAGATGGAGTAGACAGTGGGTATTTCTTTTCCAGGGTTGAAATGTCTAATACCTAAAGGCAGACATTTAAAGTGAGAGAAGTAAGCATGAAGGAGATGTGTAGACAAGTTTTTTACAAGATGGTAGCTGTAGAAACAAATGTACGAGGGGCATTCAAGGGTCTTAGGATAGGCACATGGATATGGAGACATGCTCTTCACTTGGCCTTGGTCAACACACAATGTCAGACTGCTGTTTATTGATTACAGCTCAGTATTCAGAATCAGGTTTATTATCACCAGCATGTGTTGTGAAATGTGTTAACTTAGCAGCAGCAGTTCAATGCAATACAGAATATAGAAGAAAAAAAATCATAAATAAGTAAATTAATTACAGTATACATATATTGAATAGATTTAAAATCATGCAAAACCCAGAAGTAATTCAGAAGCTGTGTTTCTGTATCTCCTCCTGCAGTTAGATCCTTGACTTCCCCAGCAGGAGACCACTGACTGGGAATAACATCTCTGCACTGGTAGATAAAATAACACAGGTGAACTTCAAGGATCCATGTTTGGCCCACAGCTCTGTTCTGTCTACACCCATGACTGGGAGTAAGCACAACTCAAATGGCCGGTGACACCACTATTGTTGGCAGTATCTCAGATGGCAATGAGGTAGAATACAGAGTGAGACAGATTGGCTGGTTGAGTGCTATTGCAGCAACAACCTTGCACTCAACATCAGTAAGACTAAGGAATTGATTTGGATTTCAGGAAGGGGAGAACATACACCATTCCTCATTGAGAGTTCAGCAAAAGAAAGAGTTGATAACTTTTAGTTCCTGGTTATCAACAGCTCAGAGACCATGAAGCAGATCGTTGGAGTAGAATCTGACCAATCAAGTCTGCTTTGCTATTCCATCATGGCTGATTTTGTTATCCTGCTCAACCCCCATTCTCCCCGTAACCTTTGACACACTACTAATCAAGAACCTACCAACCTCTTCTTTATATATGGCCAATGACTTGGCCTCCACAGATGTCCATGGCAATGAATTCCACAGATTCACCACCCTCTGGCTAAAGATATTCCTCCTCATCTCTGTTCTAAAGTGACATCCCTCTATTCTGAGCCCTCTGGTCCTAGACTCTCTCACTATAGGAATAATCCTCTCCATGTCCACTCTAGGCTTTTTAATATTTGATAGGTTTCAATGTGATCCATCCCTCTTTTTTTAAACTCCAGCCAGTACAGGCCTAGAACCATCAAATGTTCCTCATATGTTAACTGTTCTATTTCCAGGATATTTCTTGTGAACCTCCTTTGAATCATCTCCAATGCCAGCATGACTTTTCTTAGATAAGGGGCCCAAAACTGCTCACCATATTCCAAGTGTGGTCTGACCAATGCTTTTATTAAGTCTAAGCATTATATATACTCCTCTTTGCTTTTATATTCTAGTCCTTTTGAAGTGAATGATTACATTGCATTTACCTTGCTTACCACAGACACAGCCTGCAAGTTAACCTGCATAATGACTCCCATCCCTTTGCACCTCTAATTTCTGTATTTGCTCTGTTTAGAAAATAGTCCATGCCTTTATTCCTTCTACCAAAGTGTATGACCATACACTTCTCTACACTTTATTCCATCTAGTACTTTGTACATTCTCCTAATCCAAGTCCTTCTGCAGTCTTCCTGTTTCCTGAACACGACCTGCTCCTCCACCTATTCTTGTACCTTTGTATTGTCTGCAAACAAGGCCACAAACTGTATTCAAACTGTTGACATATAATGTGAAAAGAAGCACTCCCAACACTGACCCTTGTGGATCACTACTAGTCTCTGGAAGCCAACCAGAAAAGGCTTCCTTTATTCCAACTCTTTGCCTTCTGCCAGTCACCCAACCTTCTATCCATGTTAGTAGTTTTCTTGTCTTATAATGGGCTCTTGCTAAGCACCCTTAGATGTGGCAACTGGTCAAGTGCCATCTGAAAATCCAAATAAACAACATCCACCAATTCTCCTTTGTCTAACCTGCCTGATATTTCCTCAAAGAATTCTACCGAATTTGTCAGGCAAGATTTCCCCTTAAGGAAACCATGCTGACTTTGGCCTATTTTATCATTTGCCTCCAAGTACCCGGAAACCTCATTCAGAGGATCTATCCTGGGCCCAACATTTTGATACAATCATGAAGAAAGCATATTCATAGCTTTAGGAGATTGAGGATATTTGGTATGTCGTCCTAGACCAGTAAACTTACACAGATGTACATGGAGTGTTTTCTGGCTGCTGCATTACTGCTCGATCTGGAGGCTTCAATGCACAAGATCGAAAGAGGCTGCAGGGGTTTGTAGACTCAACCAACTCCATCATTAAAGTCATAAACAGGAGAAAATCTGCAGATGCTGGAAAACTGAATAACACACACAGAGAGCTGGAGGAACTCAGCAGGCCAGGCAGCATCTAGGAAATGAATACAGTTAACATTTTAGGCTGAAACCCTTGGGCAGGACTGGCGAAGGGGTTTGGCCCAAAACATTGACAGTACTCTTTTCCTGGATGCTGCCTGGCCTGCTGAGTTCCTCCAGAATTTTGTGCATGTTGCTCCATCATTAAAGTGATACCCATCATTAAGGGCTCTCACCATTTGGGCACGACCTCCTCTGATGAGGAGCCTGAAGATTTAGGAACAGCATCTTCCCCTTTGCCATTGTATTTCTGAATGGCCCATGAGCACTACCTTAATGTTCCTCTTTTGGGATATTTGTTTATTTTATTTCTTATTGTAATTTAGAGTAATTTTTGAAAATATTTTGCTCTGTAACTCCGCCAAAAAACAGGTTTTATAACCTCCTGTAAGTCAGTGATAACAAACCAACTTTCAGTTGAGCAGGGATTAGTTTAGTTGGGCATTTGATTACTAATTTGTTCAGTTTGGCATAGCATTGTGGGCTGAAGGGCCTGTGGTATACTGGTCTACGTTCTGTGTTCTGTACTCTGCATGGATTGTGCAGTCATGGCATTTTCCCAGTAATTTCCTGGGGGAACTTGTCAAGCAACCTGTACCAGGTTAGCTCTACCGTGGGAACACCTCATTTGTTTGGCTGCAGAGGGATAGTTGCCAGGGACCAAAATAAGTATTAGTTAATTTTACAATGTTTAAAAATAGTTTTTGCATACTTTTAACCATTTTAATAGACTTGCTATTCATCGGTTTGAGATAATTTATTTGTTAATAGTTGGAATGGTTTTAGTGAGTTTTGAAAGTCAAAAAGCTGGCTGCCAGCAGTTCTTTTAGCATTTTCATGGGTGTAGTTTATTGTAGTCTGAGGTGTGGTGTCTTTCTGCTGACCTCAAAGTCTAGTCTAATATTTCTTCCTAGTTACCTGATGAGGTGCTGCAGCCACAGTGGCTTGAATGGTGACTTTTAGTATTGTGAAGCACAATTGTTCCATAAATCCTGTTGAGGTTAATAAGGGGAATATCTTTTTTGGTGCTTTTTATTAGAGTATTATTGGTTGGGTAAGGGTGGTGGGGGATTGGTTTGCAGCACAGTTAATATTTTTTGGATGGGAATGTGCCTAAGACACGGATAGTTGCACAAAAGAATGCACTAAGCTATGAGTGAATTCTGATAGAATGGAGGAGCTGCTGAGGTGGAGAGAAAACATGAGGGCCGATCTTATTTTTTTCCATGTACCTCAATATTTAAGTGAAAATTTTTTAAAAAGGTGGAAAAATATTTCAAAATATTTTGGTGTATTTCTATATCAATGAAACAAGAGGAATATTGGTGCTTGAGAGCGACTTACTTTTAATTTCCTATGACAAGTGCCAATGTGAAAGATATAGGTACATGGAATGGTTAGATAGAAAGAAGATTGCTTTTGTAAAAAATTATTTGAAAAATCTTTCATGTTGGACTTCAAATTTATTGATTAGTGAGCCAGTTTTTTTGCTCTGTTTAGCTTGCTAATTTAAGTTTAATGTAATATACAATACACCTTAGGATTAAATACCATGTTAATTGAGTAACATATTTAATGGGATTGTGTTTTTGCAGGTTGTTGCAAGACATGAAAACTTGCTGGCTCAGGCCACTGGCATAGAGTCACTGGAAGGTAGGTGTGTTTTCAAAACAAAAGATTTGCATTGCAATGAGAGCTATACAAACCAAATCGACCATTCTGTCCTGCCCCACACCTCAACAAGATATCTGGCAATTCCATCATTTTATATTATAAATGTCGACAAACTGTCCATTGAAGCTAATTCAGACTATTCACAAGCTTCAAGAACCATGTCTTTTTATTACTTAAGATAATATGCAGATCATTGCATGTGGTGTGGCAAAAAGAATTCATGGTGACAGGGATTGATTGTGCAGCTTTATTACAGCGATAGAGGGCTTCCTTTGCTGTTGAAGATCCTGTTTAAGACAACCCTGTGAGGCAAGGGCCAACAATAAAAAGGAGAGATTTGTGAGGAGGGAGTGTGGGAATTGGGTTGTTGGCTAGTGAGTGGGGTCCACTATGAATAAAAATATCAACTCCACAGGACTTGCCTGCTTTGAGGTAAATTTAGTAATGTGTACTATATATATTTTTGTGATTTGACATCATATACTGTAGCTAAATATTATGTTAGTACATGAAACAATCAAATTGAGGAATGCCACCTATTAGAATTGACAGTACACCCACCGTATGATGCACACTGTATAAATACAGGTCTTTTCACATATGTATTGTATAGAGAGAGGTGCCCAAACTGAGTCTTCAGTGCATTAATCCTAACCACTAACTGGTTTGGGTCGTCTCATTCAAGCAATCCAGCCTTGCAGTAGTTAGCTTGCACAGTGCAAGCTGCCAGTAGATTTTAGAACAATGTGGCCAGCTTTCCAAAATGGGATTGAGGAAGGAACCCAACAAATGGAAAATTAACTAAATGGATAATTAACTCCTGTTGGTAGAACTCCAAAGTTTGGCACAATTGTTTATGAAGTTATGAATCTTGGAATATTTGGTTTGTCCAGTTTATTTTTCATGCAATGAAAACTGCAAATGAAGGTAACTTGATGCACATTGAAATGGATTTCCTAATTTCCAGATATTTCTATGTTTATGTTGAACTGAGGTAACAGAGCTGAAAATGGGTTCTGTTGTTACTCATAAGCTATAGTTAATTTAATGACAGTATAAGTGTTTTTGGAATTACTTAAGAAAGTGACAGAAGGTTGAACTCTGAATTCCTTTTAGATAGATCTACTGAGAAGCTTCCCTTAGCAAGATCTATTTTGTGTTTTTTTTAGTTTAAATCTATAAAGTTTTTTATTAAGAAATATTTTTGGATTGCTTATAAAATTAATTAAAAGGCAATGATTTTAAGTTTCTTTTTAAGCTTGAAGTCCTTGTTTTTGCTTGTGAATACCCACAGATTAAAATTGTTATGTATTTTTCCAAAAACCTTTGACATTTAAAGATATCATAGAAATGCCATAATTACTGAATTGAGCATCTGTCTTTTATATCACAGGATGTGATCTTCTGTCACTTACAGCTTAAAGTTAACCATAAAGACCATTAGACACAGGAGTAGAATTAGGCCATTTGGCCCATTGAGTGTGTTTTGCCATTAAATCATGGCTGAAATAAAAGCAAAATAAAATATGGTAAATTTAAAAACCACTCCATGGTTGACTGTTTTTTAATGGTTTTTTACAATTCTTAACTTTTTTTGGTTTCATAAAACACTTGGAATTCTTGACAAATTCAGTAGAATGGAATAGAACTTGTTATACTCTTGTCAAGCATACAGCATAGAAAGATGTTGAGTAAATTTCTGATTTTGATGTGACAATACTATATTTTTAATAATACTACTTGGTCACTTAGGATGTACAGTACTTTATTCTGAGAGTTCATAAACTGTTTGATTTGGAGATTACTTTTAGTTTCTTGAAAAGATAAACTTGTTAAATAATATGGGAAGGAATAGAGTGTTATCAAATTAGATGCTGCAGGCAGAATGGGCATGATGGACCAAATTGGCCTTTTCATTGATTTATGATTTGTACATTTGACTCCAGAACTTGTTCTTCCTGCAACTAAGTCAATGGTGATTGTAGGCTATTTGCATGAACAAGGACAAATCAGAATATTTATTAATGATGAGAGATTTGAAGTTGTTTAGGTGCTAATTGATAGCATTTATGTGATGAAGGTTAAAAGTGTATGCACTATCATAATGGTTGATCGGAATGTGTCTTCATCTCAAGGCTGTAAAAATATTTGCAAATTAAACTTTGGTTACAAATCATTTGGATTACCCTTCAATTTTGGGCACCAGTCACCAGTTAGATACAATTCAGATTTACTGCAATGATGCCATGTTTTAAAGAGTTACGTTCTTAAAGATAATATTAAATTAATTTCTATTTCTTTTAAATTTATGAGGTTAAAAGATAAAATTAGTTTATTTTAAAATTACAGGGTTTTGATGGACCAGAGATAAAGAAACTATTTCATCCATTGTGGCAAACCACACTGTAGTTTAAAGCTGTGTCATTTATGAGTGAACTTAGGAAGCACAGTTTTTTAGACAAAAATGGAAATATTAAATTCTAGAATGCCAGTAGAATATTTTAAGATTTAAATTGACAACATTTTGCTTGGCATGCCTATTCCTTTGTAAATGTTTTATAGGTTTATATCTTTTTTAATAATTTGACTCTAATACTTAGGAGTTCTTCAGATGATGCAAACTCGGATTTCTGCTCTTCAGTGCACTGTTGACAGGTACAGTGGAAGCATAATAATATATTAATGAACTATATATGTGAAATTATAGTTTCAGAAATAATTTGCCTATTGCTGTTTCTGTTACCTAGCATGATTTATGTTGTATCACACATCATTTATTTTTGTATAAAAAATTGAGGTTTGTCCTATTTTGGTCTATCACAAAATATGTATGGACATTTTACATAATTTAACATCCAATCATGTACTTGATGGAGGTGAGCAAAGTTAGGTAAATGAAATACGATTAACAGTAATGTGATTAAGTACATCACAAGTTGAAGTGACTGGTTCCTGGAAGTAAAGGAAGTTAAATAAATCAAAGTTCAAAGTAAATTTATTATCAAAGTGCGAAAACATCATCATATACAACCCTGACATTCATTTTCTTGTGGGATATTACGACAGAACAAAGAAATACAATAGAATCAGTGAAAAACTAAAATGATATGAAAAGGTACATTGATTTTGCTTTCTTTAAAATATATCATGGGCTGGTGCAATTTTACAAATCAAAATACTGGTTATAGATTAGGAATTGTTGAATTACTTTGGGGAACGTGTTCTTGGACTTTGCTAGTCAACCATTTACTCTCTTTTAGGAATATGATTCTTTGGGTAGGTGGTGTGTAGACAAAATGAATAAATCTTCTGTCTTTTGGTATGATCTTGTACACATCTTGGGATTTTGAAAATAAATTGTGGGGTAGATGGGAAGCAAATAGTTTGATTAGAAAACTAGGATGAGAATTTTTGAGTACAGAAGATGCGAAGCACTTTGCTCAAAAAGAAGTAGAAGTCAAAACACTTAAACTACTTGCAATTACAACTAAGTTTACATCTGATAATTTTTTTGCTTGGCTGGGATATGTAAGAATTGGAATAAATACTTAAGGAATTTTACTTTGTTTCTGCAATTTATGACCACATCTTCTTATCATGCATTGAAGTCATATTTTGGCAGATTATGGAAATTTCTGCAGTGTTTTTTAAGCAATTTGATGGTTTTGATAAAAGACAGTTGCTTGTATTGAATCCGTTTAGGTGGCCATTAAAGTCAGCTGGCTTATAAATGCTCATTCTCATTAATCTGAAACTCTGTGCCCATTGTTGTATATTAGTTTCCGTATTGTCACAGTAGAATTTGAAACAAAAGCCTTGTAATACTACTGTTGTGCACAGAACTTTACTTAACAATTCATTCACTCATTTGGTTGCTTGCCATTTTTGTTTCTTTTGAACAGGATCAGAGGAAAAATTGTTGATCCTTACAACAAGATTGTTGCTCGGACTGCACAGTTGACCAGGTTGCAGGTATACTGCTAAAATACTAATCTACATAAGAGATGATTAGCTACCTTTAATCATAAGTTCTGAAATTTTAGATTTTCTCAGTCATTCAATGAACTAACTTTGAGTTTTATTAGTTTTACTCAAAAACTATGTAAGTCATGGCAAATGGATAACAAGCTTGGGTGAAGGGTAGGAAATAAGTATTGAATGAGATACCCCAGGGCTTGGGTTTTTTTTCCCCTTGTTGACTGTCATTTTATAAGATGCTTGAAGAAAATTGGCCAGTTTTGCACATAGTAATCAAGGTAATAGAATTTTGGGAGAAATACACACACACACACACAATGACAGATTAGTGCATGCTATTAGAATAGTAAACAAACATTTCCAATTAAATTTTCAAAAAGGAAATTTGGCCATTTTTACCACCACTAATTTTTACATCAGTACTATATCAGGTTTAATATCACTGACATATGTCATGAAATCTGTTAACTTTGTGGCAGCATTCCAATGCAATGCACAATAAAGAATACACACCCACTCCTAACCAAAAACCATGCATTTCATTATATTTTTAATGTACATGTGATAAATCTGAACCTAAATAATGAACAAGGTTATGCAGCGGAGCTGCTGGCTGATGTCGATGAATGGTAGATATGAAGTTGATTCTTCTCCCCCCCCCCCCCGAATTTATTGTACATAAGTGACGTATACTGGAAAACAGATGGCTGAGCTATTTTCTGTTAGCTCTGTGCAGCCAGGTTGAAACAATATTTGTGACAATGCATGAAAAGGCATCTTAAAGAGCCTCAACAGAGAAATTACCTTGTTTCAGTTTATTTGTGTAAAACACCAGAAAGGTTGTCAGAAGTTGCTTGAAGAGGAGGGAAAATTCTAGCCATTCAGATTCTAAGTTTTAGAAATTGATATTGCATTTTCAGCAGTGGAATGCTGTCAGGGTTTTGAATGGATTAGTTTGTAATTTCCAGTGATTCAAGTATTACATTGATTTGATGCCAACGGAGTGATGGATGTTTCTGGAAGAAAATTATTGCCATTCAATGATAAAGTTTTCTACCTTGTTTTAGACTGCTACTCAGCAACTTAACCCATTTTTTTCCAGATCTGATTTATTGCGAGTATGACTGCTTTTGTATCTGCTAAATTGTAATGTATCTGAGTTGTTACGATGGAGTGGAAAGTCAGTGATGAAGCATGCGAAGAAAATTGGGTTGCCACCCTGCCCTGAACTCCTACAGCATTGTTCAGTGTTGATTTTCTTCAAACTGGGAACAATGCTGTAGGGAAGTTTTTTTTTCATGTTGGGAGCAAGAGTGGGATAATATGTAGAATCAGTATTGCATATGGGGTTTGAATCGAACACTATTGTCCTATTGACAGATGTCCCTCTTATTCCCGTCTGGAGGAATGATTACAACTTGATACTGTTTAAGTGTTCATATTGCTTTTGTCTAATTCAGCTGATCAAACATCCCTTTCGTGCTGTACTTCATTATTATAGTTGCTTTCAGAAGGTTGTTTTACAAATGCATCTTCAGCATTTGTTCAGCTGTGCTATGTTTTCTGAGTGGAAGCTCTCTCTCATTAATTGACCATCTAAAAGTATGCGAGATAGCTGACATTGCATTGTACTACTGAGGACTTTTCAAATGCCTAGTATTGTTGGATTAGATGAAGATGCTCTCTATTTTGAATGGAATGTTCAACAGTGGTTCTATCGTGTGTTCAGGTGAAAACAAAAAATTCCATTTGAAGAAAGCGAGGAGTTCTGGTGCTCTGGCTAATAGTCCTTTCTCGGTTATTAAAGCAGACATAATTATTTGTGATACTTCAGACATAACATGTATATAATACGCTTCGTTATCCTGAAGAGGTGAAGTGGGGGTGGGGTTGGGGATGGCATGATAGCACAGTTGTTACTGTAGCGTAATACAGTGCCAGTGACCCATGTGCAAGTCTGCTGCTGTTTGTAAGGAGTCTATACGTTCTTCACTATGACTGTGTGTGTTTCTCCTGGCACTCCGGTATCCTCCCACCTTACAATGACGTTTGGGTTAACAGGTTATTTGGTCACATGGGTATAATTGGATGGCATGGACTTGTTGGTCCAGAAGGGCCTGTTACTGTGCTGTATCTCTAAAATAAAACATAATATTTTACTCAGTGGTCCCCCTACTGTGGGACATTAGAGACAGGAGCGGAATTAGGCCATTTGGCTCATCGAGTGAGGTCATCTATATTGGTCGGGGTTAGCTATGGATATTGTGTCATGGCTGTCTTGGAACAAGCCGAGGCAGTACAATTTGGAATGCAAGCTGTTGCATCTTATCTCCTGACCTTCCCATCACCTCTCTCTGGTGCTTCTCTCCCCTCTTCTTCCCATGGCCTTCTGTCCTCTCCTATTAAATATCTCTTTCTCCAGCCCTCTGTCTCTTTCACCAATCAACTTCCCAGCTCTTTACTTCATCCCTCCTCCTCCTGGTTTCTCCTATCACCTTGTGCTTCTTCTTCCCCTCCCCGGCCTACTAACTCTGACTCCTTTTTTCTTCAGTCCTTATGAAGGGTCTTGGCCCGAAACATCAACTATATTCTTTTCCATAAATGTTGTCTGGCCTGCTGAGTTCCTCCAGAATTTTATGTGTGTTGCTTGGATTTCCAGCGTCTGCAGATTTTCTTTTGTTCATAATTCTGTCATCCAGACTATTAACATACAATGTGTAAAGTACCAGACCCAGCGCCGACTCCACAGAACACCAGTAGTCATCAGCAGCCAACCAGAAAAGGACTCCTTTATTCCCATTCTTTGCCTTTTGCCAGTCAGCTAATCTAGTATCCTGCCTGTAATACTGTGGGCTCTTGTTTAGCATCCTCATGCTGCACTTTATCAAAGGCCTTCTGAAAATCCAAGTAAACAACATCTACTCCCTCTCCTTTGTCTATCGTACCCATATTTCCTCAAAGAATTCCAATTGATTTGTCAGGCAAATATTTTCTTTAATGAAACCAATCTGGCTTTGACCTATTTTATCATGTGCCTCTATGTACCCTGAAACCTCATCCTTAATAATGGAATCTCAACTTGCCAACCACTGAAGTCAGACTAACTGTTCTATAATTTACTGTGCCTCCCTACTTAAAGAGTGGAGTGACATTTCAAAATTTCCAGTCCTCCAGAACCAGTCCAGAATCTAGTGATTCTTGAAATATTAATACTAGTATTTCCCCAATTTCTTCAGCTATCTCTTTCATACCTTAGGGTGTAGTCTGTTAGATCCAAGTGACTTACCTATTTTCAGGCCTTTTAGCTTCCTAAGCACTTCTCCTAAGTAATAAGGATTACACTCACTTGTGCCCCTTGACATGATCAAATTTCTGGCTGAAGACTGAAGCAAAATACTCATTAAGTTCATCCGCCATTTCTTTGTTCTCCATTATAGCGTTATTTCACAATGGTCCTATGTCCACTCTTGCCTGTCTTCTGCTCCTTACGTACCTGAAAAAAACTTTTGGTATTATCATTTATATTGTTGGCTTGTTTACTTTCATATTTGATCTTACCTCTCCTTATTGCTTTTTTAATTGCCTTCTGTTGGTTTTTAAAAGCTTCTCTATCCTCTAGCTTTGCACCATTTTTGCTATATTGTATGCCCTCTCATTTCCTTTTCTGCTGTCTTTGACTTCCCTTGTCAGCCACGATCGCCTCATATATCCTATAGAATGCTGCTGCTTCAGGATGAACTGATCCTGTGTCTTCTGAGTTATTCCCGAAACTCCAGCCAATGCTACTCTTCCCACTAGTGTCCACTTTTAATGCCCAAAAATAGACATTATTTTCCCTGGGTGTATCATCATAACACTCAGTCCTTTCTCTGAAAAAAATCTTCCATCAAGCTCTGCTTTGATGTCTGCTCACTCACTAAATTTTCCCTCTTTCTTCAAAAGCAACTTTAATTTGCCTCTCCTGAGAGAAATTATTTTTTTGTATATTGAGGATCCTTATAGGTAAAGTTTCTTTCTAGCCTTTTGGAAGGGTTATTTTCTAAACAAAATGTTCAAAATATATCTTGCAATTTCTACTGTTCTGACCTTGAAAGTAGGAAACCTGCCAAAGATAACACGATTTCAATAGAGATTATTCCTCACGCAATGTGGATCAACCCACATACCCATAGAAAATATTATTGTTTAGATCTTGCCATCAATGATGACTTGTATTTCGGAGACGTATATTGGATGCGGGTATTTCTAATTTCTAATTATCTTAAAGAATTTAAGCTGTTGGTTTAACCAGGAACAGGTGCAAGCAATAGGCCAATTTTAAAGCCAATTTAATAATAAACAGTTAATTATTTTCTCATGGTTTCTTTCCTCCATTGGTTGCTTTTGCTCATGTGTACATGTCTCATGAAAACTCAAAAAAATTAACTTCTAAAATGAATCAAGTTACCAAAATCTTACAGCTCAAAAGGAACTTGCAAAGAGTGGTTGTTATATGTTAAATAATTGTTTTTCTTGCAGAAGCACAAGCTCATTTTATTTATAGTTGTCTTCAGTTTTAGGAATATTAATATAACCCACACATTTTCTGTAGGCTGATATGTCCTTTGGTGTGATGTAGTGATTGGCATTTATCTTACTGATGAATTTTTATTTGTAACTATTTAGTCAGTTGTGATTCTGCTTGAAATTGAAAAATTGCTAAAATGTGCAAATTCAGGTGTGTCCACTAGCACTCAAACATTACCAGTGAACAGCAATACATGCAATTTTATTCAAAAGTCATTTCCAATTTATTTAAGTACCTTGCAAGGTTGTGGTGTTTGCAATTAATCAGCAATTTTTTTTCATGCATTCTTTCATTATGGTCAATTAACTGGTGAATAAATTTATTTGGATCACATAGGAACACAAAGCCATTTAATAGCCTTCAGAGAGAAGGTGGATGAGCTCAAGGCCTGGTGCCAGGCAAATAACCTGTTCCTTAATGTTAACAAGACAATGGAGATGGCTATCAACTTCAGGAGAACTCATACCACTCACACCCTCCTTTACAATGCTTGCACAACAGTAGAAACTGCAAATGGTTTTGAACTCCTGGGAGTACACATTGCACACCAGCTCTCATCATCCCAAAGCACATCCTACACAGTCACGAAAGCTCATCAACGCCTCTACTTTCTGAGGAGGCGGAGAAGAGTTGGACATTGCACGTCCATACTCATGTCAATTCACAGATGCGGAGTTACATGCTGACAAGCTGCATCATTGCTTGGTATGGAAATTGCTTTGTGATGGACAGGAAGCCTCTGTAACAGGTAGTCAAAACTGCCCAGTGCATTACTGGCACCAGCCTATCTGCCATCAAGAGCATATACACAGAAAAGTGCCAGTAAAGGGCCATTAACATCATAAAGGATCTCACACACCCTGCTCATGGACTGTCCTACACCTTATCAGGGAGGCTATGTAGCATCAACGCCAGGACCACCAGACACAAAAACAGTTACTTTCCCCAAGCAGTAAGACTGATCAATACCTCCATCCAATAACTCCACCACTACATTATTATTTTCTGTCCGTCAACTTAGGTACAGCCTAGCATCACTTATGGACATACATTCAATCTACATATAGAAGCTATCTTAATTATTTATATTTTTTCATTTTTAGAATATTTATTGTGTTCTTTATCTTTTGTGCAGCATTGGATCTAGAGTAACAATTAATTTCATTCCCTTTACTCTTGTGTATAGGAAATGGCATTAAGTAATCTTGAAAGTTATTGCCCGCTTCAGGCATACTAATCCTTGTAGTATGCTGCCCCCTACTGACTTTTTGTGATATTCTCTTTCATTCTGTTCATTTTCCGCTTTAAATTGAATCTCCATTTCCAGTCTGCTCTCCTTGTATTTGAATTTGTATTTCTATTACCATAAATATTTCAGGATTATCTTCTTTATTTGTCTTCATTGATGTAACATCTACTCTCCTTCAGATTCAGATTTAGATGTATTTATCACACGTGCATCAAAACATACAGTGAAATGTGTGGTCTGCGTTAACAGCCAACACACATAGGATGTGCTGGGGGCAGCTGCAAGTCTTGCTGCATGTTCCAGTGCCAACATAGCATGCTCACCATGCTCAGCAGAACAAGCCCTGTTCCTGCCTTCTAGACAAGGGTGTAAACTTTTAAAAGGTGTAAAAGTGGAGGATTTCCTAAAAAATTACTCACAGGTTAAGTCAGTAGTAAGGAAGGCAAATGAAGTGTTAGCATACATTTTGAGAGGATTTGAATATAAAATCATGAAGATGTAGTGCTATGGCTTAATAAGACCACATTGGGAGTATTGTGAGCAGTTTTAGGCCTCAGCATCAGAGACCCAGGCTTAATCCTGTTTGAGTAGGGTTTGTACATTCTCCCTGTTATCGATTGGGTTTCCTCTGGACGGTTCGATTTTCCTCTCAGATCCCATAGGTACGTGGATTGATAAGTTACTTCCAGCATGTAGGTGAATGGCAGAATCTCTAAAAGAGTTGATGAGAATGTGAGGAGAAATATGGAAAAAAAAGAGATTAACATAAATAACAACATTGAAAAGCAGTTTGTTCTATTTCTAAGTTCAGTGAAAGTTAATATACAACTTCAAAGATATCACCTTGTGCTTGTTGCATAGTGATAGATGCATAGAAATTGGATCAATAGTGATTGCAAAGTAGAGCAATCTGACTTGCTGTGACCAGTGGAAAGCAAGTTCTGAGCATCAGGTTGATTATCACTGGCATATATCATGAAATTTGTTATTTTGGCACATAGTCCAGTGCAATACTTTAAAATTACTAAATTAAAAAAATTACATTAAAATAGATAAATCATGCAAACAAGGATAGTGTTCATGTCTTCATGGGCAGTTCAGAAATTTGATGACAGATTCCAAAAACATTAAGTGTGTGTCTGACAGAGCTGGCTAAGTCTACTGCAGCCCCTTGTGAACCTGTGCTTTGGAGCATTCATACCAGGCAGTGAGCAACCAGTCAGAATGTTCCCCATGGCACAAATGTGTGAGTGTAAGGTGGTCATTGTTACATCACTCAATTTGCTGATATCTGTCTCGTTCCTATTATATGCTTTCATCGCTATCTGTGATTCTGCCAGCAACTATGGTGCTGTCATCAGCAAATATATAGATACCATTTGAGTGATGCCTTGCCACTCGTAGAGAGAGTAGAACAGTGGGTTAAGCTTGAGGTATGCCTGTTTTAGTTGTCAGCTAGAACATGCCTTGTATTATCTTCACTGTCAATGCAATGAATTTAAGTTGTATCTTTAGCATTTTCATATGTTTACACTCTTAAATGGACATGGTAGGTTTTTAAAAAGTGTTAATTACTAATGTGGAGACAGTAATGATCTTAAAAAATTGTTTTCCTACATGACTTTTATAATAAAGTGTTGTAGCGGACTAACAATGCTCTTTTAAATATTTTCCCTTAAATGTCCTTCAGTTTTGCGTATTGCTTTTTGGAATTAAGCATGTCTAACATATTTAAAATTAAGTGTTTATTATTTAAGTTAAACTAAAATTACTAACGTGAGATCATTTTAGTATTTAAATATTAAATCCTTCTAGCGTAGTTAAAACAGAATCGGCATGGTTAATAACTCTTGCTTCCAAGTAAATTAATATTTTTAAATTTCACAGGCAGCTTGTGATTTGCTTCGAAGAATAATCCGTATTTTGTACTTGAGTAAACGACTGCAAGGCCAACTGCAGGGAGGCAGCAGGGAGATTACTAAAGCTGCACAAAGTCTCAATGAATTGGGTGAGTGAATAAATCTTATGATGTTTCTTTCCTATGTGATGTGATATATTTTGTACCATAATGCAATCTGTTTCATGGAGACTTTATTGTTCTATTTTGAGCAGTAACTTAATTCATTTTCATAGACATATCAGTTTCTGTACATTAAGTGGGGAAAGGAAGATTTTTAAAATTTGTATCTGGAAGTAGTAATGTGTAGATTTTAAAGTATTGCTATATTAATGTATTACATAGCAACAAGCCTTATCTTTCAGCTCTTAGGCTTTTGGCTATATGTGCTCCTTTCTGGAACTGAAACTTTTAAGCGCTTTGATGAAAGGCTCCTCTTGACTTTCTTAGAAGTCATAGTTTGGACTTTCTTTTGAGATGGTTTTACTTTTTTTACAAAGGAAACATTTGTGACAGATGTAGCAAAATAACATTATGCCAAATAACCAGTTGTGCCATTTTTGTAAGTAGGTTTTGTTCTGAATGAAATATAATCTAAAAGCAATGACTGATTGCAGTTTCCATATAGTATATTTGTACATGGTTGATAATGGAGTTAGAAAATCATTCTACATGATACAGTCTCTTCATCCTGTCAAGTCCACTCTTGACTACCAGCACTTGATATGTTCCATTCTACATTAATCCTGTGTTTTTTATTCTTATCATCTTCCTCCAGATTCTACCACTTGCCCAAAAACTAGGGGCAATTTACAAAACCAAATAACCAATCTAAATACTAGAGCAAAGTACTTATAGCTGCGGATTATTGTTGGTTAAATTTTATCCTTTTCTCTCAGATTCCATCTGTGGATGTTTTTAAAATGGAAATTCCATTAAGTTGTGAACTGTAAAATAGATAAGAAATATCAAATCCCTATTTAGCCACTTCAGCTCTCCATCTGCAGAGAGATATTGTAATGTTCCAGCACATTGATAATATTTAAACCCCCCGACACTTATTGTATCATGCCCCTGCTTAGCAAAGACCACAAAAATGACTAAGTAGATGATCACCAGAGCAAAGCTGTTTATGAAATGTCCAATTATCAAGTGTGGAAGGTGGACAGGGAGAACTTGTTCATGAGTTACTAAAGTTCGAGCAATTAGGAAGGCAAAGGGTATGCTGGCCTTTATTACAAGAGGTTTGGGTAAAAATTGCTTTTTGGGGTCCTGCTGTGGTCTAGAGCAATGTATACAGGATCAGCTTCTAGCCCAAGAAAAGACCTAAATGGAATGGAAAGAGTGCAATATAGGTTTTTACCAGGGTGATCATATGGTGGTGCATTTGTTGTTTGAGGAGAGATTAAGCAGACTGGGCCAATACTCTAGGAGAATAGAGAAAAATCTTGCATCATCTTAGTAAAATGCAAAATTCTTTGGTTGCTTGATGGGGTAGTTATGGAGTTGATTTCTCTGCTGGCTGTGATGCGCAAAATTAACTTATCTGTTCAGCACTTTGGAACTAAGATGAGAAAAAATTAATTCTTCACTCAGACGATAGTGTATTTTGGAATCTTCCACACAAGAGAGCCATCTTGGCTCAATGGCCAAGTACACAAAAGATTTATCAATAGAATTTTGGATATTGAAAGAATCCAGGTATTTGGGGTCAGTGAGAGAATGTAAAGTTGCTTAATAGATCAGATACGGAAGCCAAATGGCCTGCTGCTGCTTTTATGACCAATTAAGCAATAAAATCTCAAATTATGGATCAGTAGTAGAGAATGATAGTCAGTGGATGAAGCTTTCCAGTCCATTATCAAACAGAAACCTTAATTTTGTGGCATTATCCCTCGAAATGAACTAATCCTATGTAACTGATACTTGGAATTTCACAAATTCTTATCACATGTGTTTTATTGTGTCTATAAATTATGATTTTAGTCATGTATGAGTGAACAGAAAATTTATTGTCTTGACTCCCAAATGTTGCCTCCTTATGATATATATTTTAATAAACTGTATACCAATAAAGAGAGAGAAATGCATATCTTAACTCTCATAAGCACTGATCAGACAGGTGAAGGACCAGATTAACATTTTTTTTACTGATTGCAAAGTCCAATTTATTTATTTGATAAGTATTGCTAATTTGGTTGAACTACATTATCTATAGCCGTCTTCTCCCCCCCCCCCCCCCCGCTTCCTATTTCTTATGAATTACATCAAAATAATCTTAGGTGAAATCTAGATTTAAAAAATCAAAGCAAATGGGATTGTGGGAAGTTTTAATTTGTAAATATACTTGTAATATAGTATTTATTTTTTTGGATCATTATAATATCATCACAAAATAGTTATTATGAAGAAAAGACTAATGTCATTGTATGTTGTCATTTTAGCTATCAACAGAAATCAAATATCTTGCAAGCCAACTTTGTTACTAAAGAATGTTGGCCAAGATATTGGGAGAACTACCAGTTTTTCTTTGGACTGTGCAGTATTTCATATTTCTTGAATAGACAGATGCAATTGTATTTCAGTGACTCAATTGGATTTTTTCCCCACAGTGTGATAAGATAGTCTCTTGACCCCTCAATCTACCTTGTTATGACTTTATACCTTATTGTTTCCCTGCACAGTAACACCAGAACTGTAACATTTTATTCTGATTTTTGTTATTTTTTTTCCCTTGTACTATTTCAGTGTACTGTTGTAATGAATTGATTTGTTTCAATAGTATGCGAGACCAGTTTTTCACTGTACCTCAGTACATGTGATGATAATAAACCTATTTACCAATTTACACTTTAGATTGAGGTAACTACCTGTATTGAACTCATAAGTGAAGTGTATAGAATCGCTATTGCACCGGCTTGGTTTACATTTTAGATCCGAATAAATTTTGTAGTTGGTCCCTTTCAAAGCAGTGACGGTTGTTATGAGTAATGCCATTTTTGATATTTATCCCAAGTGATATAATCCAAAGCAGCTCTTTACTTTTATTTGCTGAATTTTGAAAGCTATGGGAAAATTGGATGCTTCAATAGTAACATTTCAAATTAGGAGTGAATCTCTCTCCTCACTCTTTATGGAAAATACTCTATTTAGTTGATATGATTTTTTGGCCATGTTCTCAAACAATGAGTAATAAGTAGCATAACCTTCACAGCTTCTCAGAAGAAAACCATTCCATTAAATTTGAGAGATTATCTAATGATTAACTTATTTTTCTCCCCACTGATGAACATTATTGCTAGCGCTTCCTTTCTTATTTCAGGTTAGTGACATTCTGTATGGATTGCTTTGCTTTTAATAGTCATTCTCCAGAGAGCTGTAGAGACGGGGGGGGGGGGGGGTGGGTCACTGAATATATTCAGGCTGGAGTTTGACATACTTGAATAAGAAAGGAGTTAATGGACATGGAAGAAGAACTTGGAAATCTGTGTTGAGACAAAATTGCTCCCACTATGATCATATTGAATAGCCAAGCAGAATTGAGGAGCAGATTGGCTTACTCCTGTTTCTCATATTCAAAGTTCAAAATTCAAAGTCATTTTTTTATCCAAGTGTGTATATTTCTGTATTTCTGGTTGATAAAGCTTTATAAACACTCTGGATCTTGCATTAAATTATTAATTTATTAGAGGTCATGTATGATTTTGTTTCTCAATACACCGTGCAAGTCCTAAAGGGAATTCATGAGTGAGGCAGTACCTGTTGACCTTAGTGTTAAATCTCAGATTTTATGGTTCAAATATGAGTTCTGCTAGGATCACTACTGTATTGATAAAAAGTACCTTGGAGTTCACCCATTATATATACAAATTAGTACATTGGGAATTGTGTTGTGCTTGGTAAGAATTCATTGCATGCATGATGGTTTTTAAAATCAAGCCTAAGCCAAGCCTTGCCCAGTGTCTGTACTGTGTCTGTAATGCTAATACGGAGCTCCCAGTTGCCAGCCACTTTAATTCCTCTTTCTACTCCCATGCTGACCTATATGTCCTTGCCCTCTTCCATTGCTAGGGCAAGACAATACACATGAAAGTATGAACATTAAATGCTTCAGCTTCAGGTAATCTTTCACTCTATCACATTCTCTCCCCTTCTGGTCTTTCCAGGTCCTCTCAAGTAACCCCGCTTTTCAAGTCCTCTCCAATAACTGATCTCCTTTCCCCCCCACCCTCAAGTCCCCAATGAATCAGCTTCTTTCCCCTTCCCCACCTATTCCATCTGTTACATCATCCACACATCCCTCTCGCTTGGTCTCCTGTCCCCTTTCTATCTCTGTACTAATATACCGACCACCCTTCCTTAGTTGTTTCCTCTCTTCGCCCTTTCTTCTTAAGATTCCATAATCTGAAGCCTTCCATTTATCAATTGTAGCCTCTGTTGATCTCTCCAACCTTCCCTCCCCCACCTGACTCCATGTCAATCAACCTTAGTTTTGGTCTGCATAGAATGTGTATTTTCTCCCTGTGGACATATGGATGGAAACTGAGCATTTTAGATTTTCTCCCATGCCCCAAGAATGTTTAATGGCTCTTGTAAATATCGCCAGTGTAGTTGGATGTTAGGAAAATCAAGTGGTGTTAATGGCCAAAGAGTTTAGAAGGAAATAGTGGGGGAAGAGTATTGATGTTCTAGCTGTTACAGGCCTTGTCCTCTATCATAAGGGAATAAGAACCATGCATTAAGAGAACAAGTTAGCCCATCAACAGGAGGTCTGCGTAATATGTTGATTATCACATGGCATGAACTAGCTTGCCTTTCTTTTCTCGTTTCCAGCAGGATGTAGATCGTTGGAGGTGTGGGTGGAGAAATAGGTGGGGTGTAATCCAGGCAAGTGTGCCTGTTGCACTTTGGAGGTCAAATGTAAAAAGAAAGTATGCAATAAATGGCAGGACCCTTTGGAACATTGTTGCAAAAAGAGATCTTGGTTGCAAGCTCTCTGGAAGTGGCTACATTTCACTAGAATGATACAGAAGGAATATGACAGACTTGCGTTTATCAGTCGCGTGCTGAGGAGAAAAGTCAGGAAGTAATGTTGCAGCTAAATAAAACTTTGGTTAGGTTGTATTTGGAGTCTTGTGTACATTTTTAGTTGCTACATTTCAGTAAGGATGTCGAGGTTTTGAGAATGTACAGAAGATACTCACCGGGATGTTGGCTGAATTAAACAATATTATCCATAAGCAGATTGGACAAACTTGGATTGTTTTCTCTTAGAGTATTGGAGGCTGAAGCAAGACCTGATAGAAGTTCATAAAATTTATGATGGCATAAATCTTTTTCCCTGAATAGAAATGTCATATCCTAGATGGCATAGCTTTAAGGTAAGAGGGGGAAGTTTAGGGAGATATTGGAGGCAAATTACTTGTATAAAGAGTTGCTAGAGGGCATGATGGAGGCAGATACATTAGTGACTTTTTTTTAGAGAAATTTAAGCAGGCACGTGAACATGCAAGGAATGGAAGGATATGGATCAGGGGCAGGCAGATGGGAATAATTTAATTTGGCCTTATGTTCAGCATAGACGCTGTGGCCTGTTTCAGTGTTGTCCTGCTCCTGTTTTGTAATGTAGGAAACTAATGATAAGGCTTACAGGATCTCTGAGAGAGAACCTCTCTCTCACTCTTTCAGATTTAGCTTTAAATATTTCATATCTTATATGTCTTCCTAATACTTCAAAAGAAGAGCTTACAGTTTATGAAACACATTTACTTGATGTAATAAAACACTACAATCATTTTGTCCAAGTCAAGATTATGTAAACTGTACCAAGAAGTATGATCATTTAATCTGATAAAGGTACACATAATTCAGAATAATTGAGAGCAATTTGCCCTTTGGAAAAAATTATTGTAATCTCTAAATTTCATGCATTAAATATAATGCAGTGGAATGGGATTTCATCTTGTGAGCCACTAACTGGAAAGCAAGGTTATTAATAACAGCAATGATTCCTAAAATAAACTCTGCTGAGCCTAAATCATAGAGAGATGCAACATGGGAATAGGTCCTTCAGCCTGCTGAGTCCATGCCAACCATTACTATTCCTGTGATTCACTTCACTACTCCGCTTCACTATTCCTACATAAATACCATGTCTTATTCTTGCCACATTTTCATCAAGTACCCACAGATTCTACTACTTACCTAAACACTAGGAATGTGGAAGAAAACATGAATATCCACACAAAACCTATGATAGCACAGGGGAATATGCATCTGGCATGAGGATTGAAACTGGGTCTCTGGTGCTGAGGGAACAGCTGTTAGCCGCACCATTGTGCTGACTGAAAGATTACTTTTGAAATTGTTCTTTGTTTTGTTTTCTTGCTTTAAACCATTCCTCTTGCTAGCTTTAGATTCTCAATGTTTTTTGTTTCAAGATAGAATTTGACAATGAAAATCACAATGAAAAATATTATAGTCTAAATGATTTAATTCATAATGGTATGAAGCGACAGGTAAAATAAGTTGACTGGAATAATCAGCTTTACAACATTTGTACTAGTTACATGATGCACAATTATAATTAAGTGATATTTACAAGTCAGAAATATTATTTGATTTTCAAATAACCTTGGTATTTTAATTGTGGGTCAGAATATGTGTATTATTAACCATTTTACAGATCTTTCCAACTAAAACAACTTGTTTTTATATTCAGCTCAAAAGTTGTTGGTTCATACTTGTTATTTTTAAAATCTGAAGGAGGGTATTTTTATTGTTTTTCTTGTGATCTAGCTAGGAGTTGTGAATTGCTGCATGTTTAGGGACTGGATCAGCCTCAACAACTGATACCACTCTCTTCTTCATTTTACTCCTGAGGACCTTTTGGAATTTCTGTCGTGCAAATGCGTATAGTAAAGGATGGAATATAGTTGTGCCATAAGCAAGAATTAGAAAACATAGTCTTAATTTTACCATGCCCTCACTTAAACCTTTACATATTATAACAGTATTTAAAATTGACAGTGGTGTCCAACAAATGAGAAACGTTGAAATAATTAGAAGAGACATGCGGAAAACCCTTTTTTGTCTTTCCCGCCTTTCTCGATGCTGCTTGACAACTCTTCTTAGAGCAATTATTACAGAAACTGAAGTTCTTACTCCTAGTTTAATGTTATGTCTTCTATTTTCTGATTGATCAGTATTTTCATGTTGTATACTTAGTGGAATATTCGTCTTTCTTTTTCTTTTGTTCTGCCTGGTTGAAAATCGGGAACCTATTTTGATGTTCAAGGCTTGGAGTATTTTGCTGTAGGTTATCAACATTGCAATAGCAGTGAAAGAAAAGATGGGAATCTGAATAAAGAGATGGTAATATATTCCCAGATCATTGCGATATTCATTTACACTAAAACATAAGATTGTTTTATTTTGCCAGGTGCTTTCATCATTGCGTAGATTAAAGAAATTGACTTCAATGAAAGGGATTGTAAATGCAGAAAAGGATGCAATCCATACTGTTGTTAATAATGTTATTGCTCTTCCCATTGTCAAAATCCGATTTGCTGGCTTCACAGAAATATCGTAACGATCCAAAGTGATTGCAAGGACGTTTGCTGCTGTTGCTACACTAGTAAAAGAAATGCAAGCTTCATGAAAATTACAGATCAAAGCTTTTTCCTCTAATGAAAGGAGAGTGACAATTACTGTAAGGGGAATGCATCCAACACATATGACAGCATCCAGTATATGCAAGTTCATAGTAATAATATTACTGACTGAATTAATAAGGTTTGACTTCATACAGTAAAGTCCCAGTACTGTCAAATTGCTGCTGAGTCCCAACACAATTTCCAGTATCAAAAATCCAGTAAGGAATGCTTGAAAACTTGATGGATAATAATCAATATGATGAGTCTCATCACTAACTGTCAGATTAATTTCCGATTGCATGGCGGCTTGTATAGTGGAAAGGAAACGGGTTCTTTGTAGATGATCAGTCCTGAAAGTGTAAACAAGAATATTAAATTCTACTTTTTTTTAAACTAGCAAATAAATTGATTACAAAAATATTTTCTCTTTTTTGTCATTTCACTCTACTCATGCAGCTTTTATAAATTTTGTTTCCAAATCACAAAATTTCAGCCAGTTTTGCTGAAGGTTTTTTTTGTGTTTGCTGCCCAGAATTTCTTGTAATTATATAACTCCTGTGCAAATGTAGAAATTCAATATTCTGTTGATTTCTAGGCTATACTAGCTGCTGAGCACTAAACGAAGTCCACAGTGGAGTAGGAGCATACTAGACTTCTTCTGGGCGACTTGCAGTCACATTGAGTACTAGGTTACGTCAGGAAAAGTAATTAAAACAAAAAAGGCTAGAAAAGGTTATCTGCGAAAAGAGAAACAATTAAGGTTTTGGATCATCAGAATTGGGGAAGAAGAACCTGCTTTAAATTGCAAAGCGAGTGAGGCAAGAATGTGAATAGTGATCTGTGACAGTGACAAGTTGGATGCTATTTGATGGGTTAATGAAAACTGGTAGAGAGAGAGAGAAAGTGAACACAAGCTCCAATGTAAGTTCAGTTAGAGAGAATACAAACAAAGGAATGTAAAAGTAATTAAATGCAGCATTGTGGCATGCATCCAGTAAGTCAGATTGTGATAATGTGATAATGAAGAGAGAAAAATCAAGTGAATGTCATAGTGGGATAACCTGCAGCAGAAAATGGCCAGTTTTGATATAGATGAAGAAAGCTGATCTCTTGAAATTAAAAAATACAGTATTGAGTCCTGAAGGTTGTAATGTGTCTGGACAGTGGATGAGGTGCTGTCCCTCAAGCTTAAATTTAAGTTGCAGGAGGTCATAGTTATCAGTCAGAGATGGAGGATGATGAAAAATTCAGCTGAAAAGCAAAGGGGAGCTTTGAGTCACCCCTGCAGATGCAACATGGATGTTCTGCAAAGTGCACTGTGCTTCATCTTTCCACTGTAGAGCAGACTACTTTATGAATAGCAAATTCAGTACACTAAATGAGAAGAATTGCAAGTTTGGGTCCTTCAGTGAAGGGAAGGGAAGTAGTAATAGGATAGGTGTTGCAACTCTGCAATTGCTTGAGGTCAGTAGGTCCATTGGTTTGGATGAACATATTGTGTAGGGGTATGGTGTATGAACTTTAGGGAAGATCTATTTGCAGTAAAAGGAGTACAGTGAAAATTTATCAGGTTGATTCCTGGGATTTTGAGTTTTTGTATGAAAAAGAAAGTTAGTAGGCTTGGCCAATAATAAAGTGTTTAGAAGAATGCAGAGCTGTTTTTCCCCCTGGGTTGGGTGCGTAGAACTACAAATTTCAACCTCATAAGCACCCTGTGTACACTGCTTCAGTGCTTTGGTCCACACTGACCTATACAGCAAAGTGATCGCCTTGCTGGAATATCAGCAATGACTCACCTGGAAGAGGATGGATATTTCAGACAGATGAGAAGAAGTTTCTTCACCTAGAGTGCTGTTGATCTTTGGAACTCTTAAGCCCAAGGTGGATGTGGATGCTTAGTCAAGGATATGATTGAGAGCTGTTTTTTGGTATTGAAGGAATCAAGATAATACAGCAAAGTGGCTATTAAGTAAATGATCTACATGGTTTTGTTTACTGTTGAAGAAGGAGTGAGAGGATGAATAGTTATAACTGCTTGTATTCTTTATTCAGAACCAGTGTTTGGAAAATCTATTCATGAAAAAGCAGTAACTTTTCATGACAGCTGTTTGTATATGTTAGCATTTCCCTTGGTGTCTACCCACAGCACTAATTTGTTCTAGTCCTCATGATTCTGGAATCCAAATTCACTGATAATTACTTGCATGCATTTTTTCTTTTTAAGAGAAAAAGATATCTGTTTGCGCTGTAGGCTGCCTTTTTATATAAACCATATAACAATTACAGCACGGAAACGGGCCATCTCGGCCCTTCTAGTCTGTGCCAAACACTTACTCTCAGCTGGTCCCACCTACCTGCACTCAGCCCATATCCCTCCATTCCTTTCCTGTCCATATACCTATCCAATTTTTTTTAAATGACAAAAACGAACCTGCCTTTACCACTTCTACTGGAAGCTCGTTCCACACAGCTACCACTCTCTGAGTAAAGAAGTTCCCCCTCGTGTTACCCCCTAAACTTTTGCCCCTTAACTCTCAACTCATGTCCTCTTGTTTGAATCCCCCCCACTCTCAATAGAAAAAGCCTATCCACGTCAACTCTATCTATCCCCCTCATGATTTTAAATACCTCTATCAAGTCCCCCCTCAACCGTCTATGCTCCAAAGAATAAAGACCTAACTTGTTCAATCTTTCCCTGTAACTTAGGTGCTGAAACCCAGGTAACATTCTAGTAAATCTCCTCTGTACTCTCTCTAATTTGTTGACATCTTTCCTATAATTTGGTGACCAGAACTGTACACAATACTCCAAATTTGGCCTCAACAATGCCTTGTACAATTTTAACATTACATCCCAACTCCTATACTGAATGCTCTGATTTATAAAGGCCAGCATACCAAAAGCTTTCTTCACCACCCTATCCACATGAGATTCCACCTTCAGGGAACTATGCACCATTATTCCTAGATCACTCTGTTCTACTGCATTCCTCAATGCTCTACCATTTACCATGTATGCCCTATTTGGATTACTCCTACCAAAATGTAGCACCTCACAATTATCAGCATTAAACTCCATCTGCCATCTTTCAGCCCACTCTTCTAACTGGCCTAAATCTCTCTGCAAGCTTTGAAAACCTACTTCATTATCCACAACACCACCTATCGTAGTATCATCTGCATACTTACTAATCCAATTTACCACCCCATCATCCAGATCATTAATGTATATGACAAAGAACATTGGACCCAGTACAGATCCCTAAGGCACACCACTAGTCACTGGCCTCCAACCTGACAAACAGTTATCCACCACTACTCTCTGGCATCTCCCATTCAGCCACTGTTGAATCTATTTTACTACTTCAATATTAATACCTAATGATTGAATCTTCCTAACTAACCTTCTGTGTGGAACCTTGTCAGAGGCCTTACTGAAGTCTAGGTGAGCCTTTGCTGATTGCTGCTATTTCACTTTGCTGCACGTATTAGTGTGGACCAAAGCATCGAAGCGATGTACACAGGATGCCTATGAAGGTTGGTATGGGGTGGTTTAGGTGACTGCTGTGTCCTGGAGGAGTCACTGGACAGTAGACTTAGGCCATTATTATGGTAGGCATGGTGAATACTGGAGACTAGCACTGGCTTCTCTGTACTGAGAGGCTAGCTCTATCCTATTGGGTTTTCATCATGAATGTGATGGAAGCTGTTCTCTTCCCCTCGGTTGGCCAGCTTACCTCAGTGCAGAAATTTGCCTTGGTAACTAACTCAGTGATGTTTATTGACCATTGACCTTATTACCACAAAGCAAACTCTTGGCCTTCAATGTTATCCAATAGTAAGGTGATGAGAGAGACAATTGTCATTGTCAGGGGGAGTTACTACCAAACATCAGCACAGTCCATGCTGGCCAGGATGAAACCCTGAGCCTACATCTTTCACATTGCTTCGCTCCAGTCTGCACAACATCAGCTCTCACTGGCAGCCTCTAAATATCATCTAAGTGGCTCATTCTACACCAAGCCTTAGGACTATTTTATTTCAGTAGTGTCCACAAGGGCTGAGCCTTCTGGTGTCTCTCATCACCTTCTGGATCAACAGCTCACAGTAGCAGGCAGGACAGTGCTTCCCACCTTGCACACAGTCTGTTAATAATGTTTCCATATATAATGCTACAATGACCCCTTTTAGTGCTGGTCGATGAGTGTTCTTGTTTCTGGGTATATCCAAGTGCCTAAACAAAGTAATATATTTGTGTTTGCTCTGTAGGTTATGATACTGTATTTTCATATAATTCAGAGTACAATGTTTCAGTTCTTCTTAACACAAAAAAGAAATGATTAGAATAAAATTTGTAAGTATTGGCTAATGTACACTTTCCTGATCTCAAAAATCCACTAATTTATTGCACTCTAAGTGTAAAAGTTGCTTTTTAAAATGAAAATCTATTTACAGATTTAGTAGAATGGACCTTTATTTGCCATGTGGATTGCATTTGTGTAATTATTTCTAAATAAACATAGATTCTTAACAGATTTGCTATTCAGTTATTTAACTGGTTTTTGATTGAAATGGAGTTGATGAAAAGTGTCAGATTTAATATGATGTGTTTGTTATAAATAAATACCAAATAGTACGTCCACTGTGTTTCTTCAGTTGGACTTGATATATAACGAAGTTCCCCTTCGCAAATGCATGATTATTAAATAGGCAAAACAAGACACTGCCTGCATCACTATCAATGCAGTAGACAGTTTCAAATTAGGAATTGATTTGAGCTAACATTTATTCTGTAATATTAGGTACTGCATCTGTAAAATTTCCAGAAAGAGAATTCGCACTGCATCTTGATTTGGCTAGTTAAATGATGAGTGTAAAATAGCTACATTTTCAATGTAAACTGATTTTGATGCTTTATAAAGTAAACATGCCACATTTTAGTGTATGTGGTTGTATATATCATATAAGCAACATGGAAAAAGTAATACACAAAAGGGATAAGTAGAAAGGAATATTGATTTAATGTTTAAAAGGACAATGACTCTCCCCTCTACTAGGCATGGTATATAGTGCCACATAGTTTGGGTTTTCCTTGGATCAATTGGCTCAAGTTCCTGTCAGTGTTTGGATCGTACCTCACACAAAGGAAGATGGTTGTACATAGTTATTAGAGGTTAATTTCCCAGACCTGGGCAGAATAGAACAGTATCTTAGGACCAACCATTCTTGGTTGCTGCGTCTGACCTTGTGAAGGAAAGGTCCTTGAAAATGACTGCACAGTGTTCAAAACCATCTTCAATTTGTTTTTCAACTCCTCGGCAAATGAAGCGATTCATAACTGCATGCAGCAAAACCTAAATAACATTTTGGACATTGACTGGTAAGTGGCAAGTAGGATTCACACCAGAGTAACACCAGACCATGACTAGATCTGACAAGATGTGTGGTATTAATATAGTGGAGGACGTGGAAGAGATATATACTTGACTTTCAGTCTGAGCAGTTTCAATATATTTCAGCACCTTCTTTGCCATTTGTTTCTTGCATTAATAGGTAAAATTGTTTTCCTATATTATTAAAACATGTACTAGTATATTCTTCAGTGCTCCATATACATTTTGTTTTTCCTCTAATGAGATTCAAAGGGAATTTAAATAACAAGATGCATGATGCATGATGCATGTTTGAAATGTAAGCAATGTCAACAAAATTATGTAAACTGTTTGAATAAACCGTTTGAATTAAAAACAGAAAATCCAGAAAAACATGCAGCAATTCACAGGATTGATAGAAAGAGAAATACTGTTAACGTTTCAGATTGAGGATCCTTCATCAGAAATGTTGATTGCATTTTGATTTCTAGACTTTTAGTGCTTTTCAACTGTTGTCATTTTTAAATAGCACCTCAAGGGACATTTGGTAAAGCAGCAGTGAGGATGATACTATTCTTGATGCCTTTTTACTATTAGACCAGAGATCCAACTAGATGGTAAATCTTTTCAGATTGAATTAGGTTTCATCATAATTTCAGAATTAACGTTATTTTAAATCGTGAGGCAGTTTAAGCAAGCCCCTCGCTTTTATTGTGTGAATTGAAATTCACTTTGCTTAGAATAAATAGTGGCTCATACATAGCATCGAAGATGTGATCTTTGAATTTCTGCCAGAATCATTTGATGACTTGATTCATATTGAGACCTACTGAATAATTTTCAGATTGACTTTAAAGATGAGCGAGAAAGCAGACCTGGACAAATCATATTTACTGCTCCTGAACTGCTTGTTCCCAGTAAATTGTATTGGACAGAGCTAGTGCTTCAGAGCTAATGAGGGTAGATTAGTATTTAGTTCTGACCTCTGTAATCAATTTAAAGCAACAAAATGGCTTCACATTCCAGCTACAGATAATGTATTCAAATAAATTAAGATAGAACTAATTGAAGTATGTTTATATAGAAATTAATTATGTATAAAGTAAAATGCATAATAGAAAAATGCTGCAATGTTTGTCAATTCAAAGAGCAGCTAAAACTGACAATTTAGATTTGGTTCGAGTCACTTTTTCTGAACGTTTTGCATGTGTCCTTGATTTATGGGAAACCATTCACTACATCTGATAAAATTAGTATTTCTAGACATATTATGAATAAATGTATTAAAATGCTTTTTATTTCATATAATAAAAAGTAAATTATTTTTCAGAATTTCGTGACTAAAATTATTATAACAAAATTAATAAAACAACTAATTACTAGAAAAATGAACAAATCTTACCTTGGCTGGAAACCAAAACCAAATCTGTATGTGGGCCATTTAGAATTGATCCTTTGCTAGCAGAATATAGTGAAGAGTTTCACGATTGTTTTGGACCTAATGCTTTGAGCAAGATTTGCTTCGACTGTTATTGTTTTAACATATACAATGAGTGGATTTCAGTAGGCTGCTGTTGCTTCTATAAACCAAGAAATCAATAAGCTTCTGAAAATATCTCATCAAAGTAGCATACTGCAGCCTTGTGTCTCTGGAGATCACATTGAGATTTAGCTCTCTCAGAATGGTATGGCAGCGTGAAGTAATTGTGGGCGGCATTCACTGAATGACAGCTTGACTCATTGCCTCCCTTTACTGCAGAGAATTGCAGTGTATGCATTTGTTTTGATTTGCTAATCATTAAAGGTTTATCCACTTCTTCCTGCAAAGATTTTTTAAAATCAGCTGTTTAAATAAATATATGGCTTGATAAGTGAGGAAAATTCTCAAGAAAGAAGTCATAAATTTTGAGTCTAGTTAACCTGATCTAAAGATGAAAAATGTCTATTCGGGGAATGTATTTCAAATAAATCTTGGATAAAATTTTATTCTTATTTTCTTTTGAAATTAATGAGATTTTTAATGTGGTTAAATACTGTAGTGAAGTACAGCTCTTTTCTCTTTATTTTACAGTTAGTAAAAATTTTTGTTGTGAAATGGTAATTATTTTGCTGACAATTTCATCAATAATTTAGTCAGTTGCCTCATTACATTGAAAGTATTTTGTACATTTGTATCTCACGAGAGCTCATTTGACAATTGATTGATATTGTTAATTATATTTCCCTTGGCCATAATCAAGTGAAACCAAGTAAATAAGTTACATCAGGCTGGCGTGTGATAATAATCCAATTTACCCCATGGTGATTATTAGAAGTTGAATATTTTATGATGTGTGTGTGTGTGTGTGTGTGTGTGTGTGTGTGTGTGTGTGTACAGTAAAATAAATACTACAAAAAAATACAAAAAGTTAAGCATCTTAAGTGGTAATTTCTAGAAATTAACAGGTTATATAGACTATAGATGTGAGGTAGTAAGTAACCTTTGCTTCAGTAGCAGTCTGTTTACATTCATTGATGCCTAATAAATACATTTCCAAAGTACAATGAAAAATACCCTTAATCAGATTTTGTTTTGTTTTAAATTCTGTACTTCAAATCTTTTCATTAAATATGTTTATGCTTAGAACAGCAAATCTTGCTGGTCCTTGAGCCATGTTTTATTTGCAGATTTTGAAATCTTTAGATGCTGTTTAATTTGTTTCACTTAAAAAAATCTGCCAGAGCTACAGTAGATGGCTTCTTATGGGAAGCCCTTTCATGTGCATCTTGCATTTGCTGATTGAAGTTGCTGCATTGAGCCTTCTTTGCTTTCTTTGTTCTAGTTGTCTTCTAGGGCGAACATATGCCCCTGATGAATCTGCTAATATGTAAAGCTTCTGTGTGTTATGAGACTTTTGCGTCCTGTTAACAACTGAAAATGTAATTAAAAGTAGTTTAAATGACAATAAAGGTGAGACATAATAGTTCCAGAACAATGAAGGATATGATGAGACATAGACCATAAGATACAGGAGCAGAATTTAGCCATTTTGCCCATAAAGTCTGCAATGCCATTACATCATAGCTGATCCATTTTTCCTCTCATCTTCAATTTCCTGCCTTCTCCCTGTGTATACCTTTTCGTGCCCTGACCAATCAAGAATCTATGAACCTCTGCCTTAAATAAAGCTTGGCCTCTACAGCTGCCTGTGACAACAAATTCCACAGATTCACTTCCCTCTGGCTAAAGAAATTTCTCATCTCCGTTCTAAAAGGACACCCCTCTATTCTGAGGCTCTGTCTTCTGGTCCTGGAAACTCCCACCACAGAGAATATACTCTCTACATCCACTCTATCAAAACCTTCCACCATTTCATAGATTTCAATTAGGTCACCCCTCATTCTGCTGAATTCCTGAATTCTGAATTTGTCATTCCTGACGAAGGGTCTTGGCCCGAAACGTCAGCAGTACTTCTCCTTATAGATGCTGTCTGGCCTGCTGTGTTCCACCAGCATTTTGTGTGTGTTGTTTGAATTTCCAGCATCTGTAGATTTCCTCGTGTTTGTTCTTCTGAATAAGATGCTCTTCATGTGACAATTTGTTTAATTCTAGATCTTAAAGTTAGTCTTAAGTATCGCATTCAATGTCGGAGAATGGTGGGAAAGGCATTACTGGCCTATTCCATTCCTGTATCAAAGCTGGTAAATCTCCGAAAATACTGTGCTATTGGAGCAACCGTGTTCAAAACTTTTGTTTCTCATTTCACCTAAGGCACATACTGGATTTGTTTACTGCTGTTGTTACAAATAGTCAACCTTGAAGAGAGATCTTTGTTTTGAGCAGTTGGCATTTTAAGGAACCAAAAAAGCAACCAAGAATACAAAATAGTTAACCAGAAAAAAGCTGACTGTAGTGAAATGTGGAAGAACTTGGCCTAGGTGTAAGGTACGAAGGCAGAAATGAAATGCAGGGATGGATGCAGGTCAGAGAGATGGCTTGCTTACAAGTCTCATTGTACTGCCTAGGATGCAGGGAAAATCCTGATGCCTTTGAGGGAAAAAAAATGCAGTTCAATAATACAAGCACAAGTCAAACAAATGCAAAACTCAGGGGTTTCTTTAAACTCATTGTTTGGGATCTGAGTGTGGCTGGCAGGATCAATAATTTATTGCTCATCCCTAGCTATCTTTGAGAAGTTGATGTAAACTGCTGCCTTTCACCACTGTAGTCCTTCTGCCTAGGGAATTCCGAGTTAGAGATCCAGGAACGATGAAAGGTCAATAAAATGTTTCTAAATTGGGGCGATATAGATAGGAACATGCAGTTTTTGGTGTTTCTTGCCCTCCCAGGTGGTAGAGCTCTAGAACTTGGGATGAGCTTTTAGAGTACCCTGGGCAAACAATTAAAATGCATTTGCAGATGATGCATAGTTTAGCCACTAGTTTAGGGAGTGGATGTTTAGGGTGGTGAATGGGCTACCACTCATTTAGTTGCTTTGTCCTGGACAAGATTGAACTTCTTAAACTTTTTTGGGGTTACACCCCTCCAGGTAAGTGGAAAGTTATCCATCACTCTTTTCACTTTTCTCTTTTGGTAGGAAGATTTTGGATGTTAGAGTTGAATCACTGACTGTGGGATACTTTATTTCTGACCTCCTGTTACAATCATAACATTGAAGTAACCAGTACACTTGAATTTCTGGTAAATGCTGACCTAACATGATGTTAATGGTTGAACACTTAGCAATAGTGTTGCCATGAGATGTCAAATGTAGATGTTTAGGCTTCTTCTTATTGGAGATAGTTATTGCATTTTTGTGATGTGACTTAATTAAGCCTTAACAGTTCGGCAGTCATTATTAAGTGCCTCTGTACCATTTTTGACAGCATTTTCTATTATTTTCCTTCATGATTGAAAGTAGAGTGAATAGGTAATAATTAGCTGATTAGGCGTCCTTTTGTGAACAGTTCATGATTTTACCTGGGTCATTATTCTTCATGGGCTTGGCTCAACATTGTTGAGGATGTTCTTGGAGCCACTTCCTCCTGCTGGCTGTTTAATTAGCCACTGTCATATATAATTAGGATGACAGATATTTGATCTGATAAGTTGATTGGGAGTTTATGTGCCTCTTGAATATTGAATACTGTTAAACACACTTTGTTCTGTGTCATAGCTTCATATGGCACTATATTTTTACATATGCATAGCACCGCTCACAGTGTGACCTTCTGCTTTCCTCTTTGAAAGATTATTGTTCTTCTAGCTTGATGGTTATGGTAGATTATGGGATATTGCTTCTCTTGAGGTCAGAGATTGTGTACTTCCATTGTTGCTGATGGTCCTCTCTGCTCATGGGTGACCAATTTTGAACTGTCAGATCTATCATCTAACCCAGTGTACTAAGTGTGAAAGAAGATTTTGTCAAAGACTGGTTAATTTTACCAATCTTATTGTTGATAGATGGATGTTACACAGCTTGATTTGTGAAGGTACTGTCAAGTTGGTTTATCTGTTGTGTTTATGTACTGTATTCCTGTCACAGACCTAGTTTAACAGCTGTTTTCACAGTGCACTTGATAATGGACATGTTGAGTGATTTTTGCTACTTTCCATGCCTCCATTAATCGCTGTCCAACAAGGAGCAAATTAACCCATCTACCAAGATGAAGTGGTTAATAGGTATCAGGAAGAATGAGACTTCATCAGGTCTGTACTCTGGAGTCAGTGTTGATTCAAAGGATTGCTCTCTTCTGTGTGTTTGCTATTGTGCCACTACCTATGATACAATGACTACAAGGATGGAGAGAAGTGTTGTGAGAGTTAAAGGTATTTTGGCAACTAACATTAAAGGAAACCAAAACAGTTAGGGCTTCAATTTCTTATAAAATTCCTAATTAATAGGTAATTATATTAAATTTAGATGTTGCACTAACACATTTGTATTTTTCTTATCTCGATCAATATATTATTGACCGTTGCCTTTCTGTTGTCATCAAATCATAGATTCATGCCCATTCTGTTCAAGAAATGAAGGCTTTCTCCTGCATTCAATTTTTGCTTATAATAGACAATAGACAGTAAGTGCAGGAGTAGGCCATTCTTTTGGATGATATCACCTTAATTTCATAATTTGCCAATCCATCAAGGATCAAGGCCAAAATGGTGCCAGCGAATAAAGCATCCAATGGCAATGCCCTGCAGACAGTTCACAAAACTACTTATTTTACTACTTCTTTTGAAAATGGTTCCACTGCAAAGCTATGTGTAAGTGAAACCTGTGATTTACATCTTAATGATGTGCTTAATTGAAACATCTGGTATTTTGCTGTCCCCGAGGGCGTTCAGTGAGGTTTGGTGAAGAGTGTGAGGTATGGAGGCCTGTTAGCCTGGAGAGAGGGCACAAGCCCATGATCGACTCTCTTGCTTCTCTCTGATTGAGGCATTAAGCAAGATTGAAGTCATTGAAGACAAGAGTGGAGGACGGGTGGATGTTCAATGCTATCTGCCTGCGCTTGTTCAGTCTTCCTCTTCCTCTTGCTTGCTGCTGTTGGGAGTCTTGGAATCCATTTTACTAGGATTGGGCAGGGAGGTGGTGGACTCATTTTGGGGGACTACAAGGTTCATGTTGCACGTGCCCTGGGAGTCTCATTTCTATTTTGCCATTTTTGAGCAGGTCGATCAGGGCGGTTGATGCAGACTGGGGTGCTTCAGTGAAGAATGGCTCTGCAGATCTAAACTGAATACAACTGAACTCCTGGTTCGATGTTTGACATTTTATGTGTTATTCACTCACTTTTTGTTGTCTGAACAAATTGCACTTTTTTTTTGCGCATTAGGTGTTTGATGTACAATGGTGTTTCTGGGTGCCTGCAAGAGGATGAATCTCAGAGTTATATTTTGTATACATACTTTGATAATAAATGTACTTTGAATCTTTGAATCCGTAACTTGCACAACTATTCCCTCACAACCTAATTCTCTATAAACCTTTAGGTAAGGCCACTTACTTCATTAAGTCTGTTGCATTCCTCAGTTCAGTCATGGCATCCAGCACTTCAAATTTGGTACCACTTTCCAATCTTTGTTCCATGTTCTTCGTATCTTTTCCCAACAGGAAAAAATAATATGTCAGACCAGAAGATCTCAATTAGGTAAAATTCATAATAATATTTCATGAATTTTCCTTTTCATGTATGGAAAAGGGATTTTGATTTGTTATTTACTTATGTATTTATTTACTTAGATAGATAGTTAGATAGAGAAGCATGGAATAGGCCTTTCTGACCTTCAAGCCACACTGACCAGCAATCCCCTGATTTGATGCTAGCCTATTCATAGGACAATTTACAATAAACAATCAACCTGCTCACTGGACTGCCTTTTGTACTATGGGAGGAAACTGGAGTATCCAGAGAAAACCCATGTGATCACTGGGAGAATGTAGTAACTCCTTAAAGGCAGCGGTGGGTACCTTAGTGAGTGTAACTTCTATGAAATTTATGCAACCTGAATAAAATGTTTCAGAATTTAAGCACAAATTGCATTCAGTACAAAGAATGCTCCCTATTGAAGCTGGTCTTTCCCTTAAAACTGGCCACAGTTCTAAGCTGAATTTATCATCAATGGATGTCTCTGGCAAATATGTTCGTTTTTGACTTCTACTTCTTAAGTAGTCCATGGATTCCTAGGAATTGATGGGGAGAGGATCAAAGCTTTGGTAGCATTTTTGACTGGTTTCCAGAAGGATATTTCTTGCTATGACAGAGCTCAGGATAGTTTGATCATACTAGGAGCTTGAAGCTGCACAAGAAAATGATATAGGCTTGCTTATCAGAGGTGACTGACAGAAATTGGAGTCCCAGTGCTGGGCAAGCACCCTGCTGAGAGATCTTTCAGTCAGCACTATTCATACTTCTTCAGCACTTTGTATTACTCTGTAGGTCGTTCCTGTTTCAGCAACATACAGGAGGGTAGGGATCACATCTGTTCAATTTATTACGAGCTATATGTCTATAGACAATAGACAGTAGGTGCTGGAGTAGGCCATTCGGCCCATCTAGCCAGTGCCGCCATTCACTGTGATCATGGCTGATCATACACAATCAGTACCCCGTTCCTGCCCTCTCCCCATATCCCTTGACCCCACTATCTATAAGAGCTCTATCTAACTCTCTCTTGAATGCATCCGGAGACTTGGCCTCCACTGCCTTCTGGGGCAGAGCATTCCACATATCCACCACTCTCTGGGTGAAAAAGTTTTTCCGCATCTCTGTTCTAAATGGCCTACCCCTTATTCTTAAACTGTGGCCTCTAGTTCTGGACTCACCCATCAACAGGAATATGCTTCCTGCCTCCAGTGTGTCCAATCCCTTTATAATCTTATATGTTTCAATCAGATCCCCTGTCATCCTTCGAAATTCCAGTGTATACAAGCCCAGTCGCTCCAATCTTTCAACATATGACAGTCCCGCCATTCCAGGAATTAACCTTGTGAACCTACGTTGCACTCCCTCAGTAGCAAGAATGTCCTTCCTCAAATTTGGAGATCAAAACTGCACACAGTACTCCAGGTGGGGTCTCACCAGGGCCCTGTAAGCTGCAGAAGGACCTCTTTATTCCTATACTCAATTCCTCTTGTTATAAAAGCCAGCATGCCATTAGCTTTCTTCACTGCGTGCTGTACCTGCATGCTTGCTTTCATTGACTGATATACAAGAACACCTAGATCTCGTTCTACTTCCCCTTTTCCTAACTTGACTCCATTTAGATAGTAATCTGCCTTTCTGTTCTTGCCACCAAAGTGGATAACCTCACATTTATCCACATTAAACTGTATCTGCCATACATTCGCCCACTCACCTAACCTGTCCAAGTCACCCTGCATTCTCATAATATCCTCCTGACATTTCACACTGCCACCCAGCTTTGTGTCATCAGCAAATTTGTTAATGTTACTTTTAATCCCTTCATCTAAATCAGTAATGTATATTGTAAACAGCTGCGGTCCCAGCACCGAACCTTGCGGTACCCCACCGGGCACAGCCTGCCATTCCGAAAGGGACCCGTTAATCACTACTCTTTGTTTCCTGTCAGCCAGCCAATTTTCAATCCATGTCAGTACTCTGCCCCCAATACCATGTGCCCTAATTTTGCCCACTAATCTCCTATGTGGGACTTTATCAAAAGCTTTCTGGAAGTCCAGGTACACTACATCCACTGGCTCTCCCTTGTCCATTTTCATAGTTACATCCTCAAAAAACTCCAGAAGATTAGTCAAGCATGATTTTCCCTTCATAAATCCATGCTGACTCAGACTGATCCTTCTACTGCTATCCAAACATGTCATAATTTCATCTTTTATAATTGACTTCAGCATCTTTCCCACCACTGACATCAGGCTAACCGGTCTATAATTCCCTGTTTTCTCTCTCCCTCCTTTCTTGAAAAGTGACATAACATTAGCCACCCTCCAGTCAGCAGGAACTGTTCCTGAATCTATAGAACATTGGAAAATGATTACCAATGCGTCCATGATTTCTAGAGCCACCTCTTTAAGTACCCTGGGATGCAGACCATCAGTTCCTGGGGACTTATCAGCCTTCAAACTCAACAGTCTATCCAACACTGTTTCTTGCCTAATATAAATTTCCTTCAGTTCATCCTTTACCCTAGTTCTTTTGGCCACTATTACATCTGGAAGATTGTTTGTGTCTTCCCTAGTGAAGACAGATCCAAAGTACCTGTTCAACTCATCTGCCATTTCCTTGTTCCCCATAATAAATTCACCTGTTTCTGTCTTCAGTGGCCCAATTTTGGTCTTAACTATTTTTTTGCTATTCACATACCTAAAGAAGCTTTTACTATCCTCCTTTATAATCTTGGCTAGTTTACCTTCACACCTCATTTTTTCTTGGCGTATTGCCTTTTTTGTTATCTTCTGTTGCTCTTTAAAATCTTCCCAGTCCTCCAGTTTCCCGCTCATCTTTGCTGTTATACTTCTTCTCTTTTATTTTTATACTGCCCTCTACTTCCCTCGTCAGCCACAGCAGCCTTTTACTCCCCTTAGGACAGGGGTTGGCAACGTTTACCACTGAAAGAGCCAATATGGACCCATTTCCCACAGAAAAGAAAACACTGGGAGCCACAAAACCCGTTTGACATTTAAAATGAAATAACACTGCATACAACGGTTTATTTTTTGCCTTTATGCTATGTATAAACAAACTATAATGTGTTGCATTTATGAAATTGATGAACTCCTGCAGAGAAAACGAAATTACATTTCTGCATGCAACAAAAACATTTTGAACTCCGAGAAAAAGACGTTGGGTTGAAGGTTACTCCATAGTTAGCCTACCTTGGATCGAAGAATTAAAGCGCGCTCTGGCGGGTGTCAGGCATTGGCAGTGGTGATGTATATTAATAGCAATAAAAAAACACGTAACGGTGTGCTACACGCAGCGCTAAAATAACGACACTGCAGTCAAAGATAACTTTATTCGAACTAAACAGCCTTGCTTTAAAGCCTCCCTCAACCCATCCCCGTGGGCGCTGATGCTCCAAAAGACACGTACTCACAAACCCCCGTAGGCTATCTCCCTTAGCCGGAATGGTGGCTAATTGTGAGCCAGTTCAGATGTGCCAGGAAATGGGGTCTCCACAACGTTTTATTTAGATTGTACAAGATCACCATAATCTTCAAATTTCGAATTACATTTCAAAAACTAACAAACCACGGGGAGCCGCAGCACAGAGATGAAAGAGCCGCGGGTTGCCGACCCCTGCCTTAGGATCTTTTTTCCTCTTTGGAATGAACCAATCCTGCACCTTCTGCATTTTTCCCAGAAATACCTGCCATTTTTGTTCCACTGTCTTCCCTGCTAGGGTATTGTTCCATTGAACTTTGGCCAGCTCCTCCCTCATAGCTCCATAGTTCCCTTTGTTCAACTGTAATACTGACACATCCGATTTTCCCTTCTCCTTCTCAAATTGTAGGTTAAAACATATCATATTATGGTCACTACCTCCTAATGGTTCCTTTACTTTGAATTTCTTTTGGGCATTCAGCATGATATAACCTTTGTCTTTTTGACATTCAGTACTATAACCAGCTCTTGCACTACTTAGATTTTTAGGTTTTCTTTTTCAGATCCTCCTCTCTTACAACTGCTAAAATAGTATGATCTTCATGAGTTTCAGACTTTTCTTTGTTATAACTGCTCTGGCCTATTTCAGACATGAGGTGCTTCATGTGTAGGTTAGACAAGTATTGTGTTTAAAATATATTCCTGCTTCTGCTCACAATGATCATCCTTCCTGATGCCTATTAACTGTGCTTGGCCCTGAATCCACATAACTGTAGAATGACACAACAACTTGGGATTCTTTATATCAAAAATAACACTATCTAAGACAAAATAAAATGCTGCAAGTAATATGGTTATTATGAAGAAATTACAGAAGGATTATTTGATCTAAGATTATATGAAAGGAAAACTCTACAAACAATATTTACTTATCATCCACCACTAGTTTCTCTATCAATATTAATCAATTTTAACACAATTGCAATTTCAAATCTCTTGTAATAACTCTGATTTTGGGACCAACTCGCCTGTTCCTTCTATGCCCAGTTCAGAGTTTAACAGCATCTGGAGAAGATGTTTTTACTGTATGGAAAAACTATAGACACTTAATCCACAGATTCGCTGTGGAGAAGTCATGACTTTATTTTCCCAAACAAAATTAAGAACATAATGACTTTCTTGATGAATACAACTTGCATTTTTTAAAAAGTTATTTTAAAATATATGCAGTAGTTGTCTCCAATAGTATGCGCTGGTTTTTTTTTAAGATCAATTTTTGCCCAGTAGTTGTCAATTAGGAGTTGATTGCATGTCATCCTGAAGGTACCTTTCAATCCTAAATACATAAATCTCAAGTGTTGGGCTTCATATTCTGGCATTTAAAATTCATATACAGTACTTAGTAAAAGTCTTATGCACATATACATAGCTATGGTGCCAAAGACTTTTCCACAGTTTTGTGGTAATTTTATATGTTGCACTGTACTGTTGCTGCAGCAAAAAAAAAGTGTTTTTATGACATATCTGAGTGATGATAAAGCTGGTTCTGATATGGTTCTCTCTTGTGGACTGAACTGTTGGTGCAATAAAAACCAAATTTCATGACATACGTGCGTGATCCTGAAATGGTCTCTATTGTGGACTGAGACTGGGAAGGGGGCAGGGAGAGGGGAATCTAGGCTGGGAAAAGGGGAAGAGAGAGTGGAAGGAGCAGAAAGCACCAGATAGTAATTCTATAGTTATCAATAAACCTGTTGTTTGGAAACAAATTACCTTACCTGGTTTCTCAGGGCTGGGTGTGTCTGCACCTGCACCAACCCCTTCCCCACCCTGGCACTCCTTCTCTGCGACCTGTCCCACACCTCTCCCACGGTGCTCCACTCTCGCCATTCCCAACATCCTTTGCTGCAGCCAGATTTACAAACAAACTCTCTGCCCCATGTTGACAAATACAGTACTGTGAAGAAGTCTTAGTGTTAGGATATGTACAGTATATCCCTAACACTTTTGCACAGTACTGTAATTTTTCAAAACATTTGAGGATGATCCACACTGCAACTTGTTAAAATCAAACTAATGAAAAAAGACAGTAAAAAGATAGGTTGGACAGCAAGACTGATTAAACGACAAGGGGAAATGATAAATCAAAATGGGAAGGGTAAAGGAAATGATAGAACAAAATGGGGGTGCAATAGTTAATGGAGCATTATCCTTATAATCAGAATAGATGCAAATGGAGAGAAATAATCTGAGGAGGAGGGAACTTTGAAAAATCTGGCAAAGAAAAATGTGGCTGTGCCTTATGAAGATGAACACTAAAAGTGAGTTCTGATTAGAGATGCCAGCTTCAAGCAGCAGCCCACGCCACCTCCATTCATATTGGCTATGGTATCAATGTCTGTTGGCTTGAGAGAAAATGAAAGAAGTGGCTATGTTGATATAAATGTTAAAGGCAAGTACTTATGACAATGCAGGGGCGAGTAATGATAGGGTAATATGAATTGGTATCAAAAGGCAGCATATGCAAAGCAAAATAATAAACAAATAAATAAATATTTAAATGCATAGACTTTGTTTACAACTATGACAAAAGTGAGGATGTGTTGAAAATTTTGCAGATACAGCCAGCCACAGACTGCACTTGCATGATTTCAGCATGGAGCATTTCCTTGTATAAAGTGTAAGTCATTACATGCTGAAAATAGTCACATTTCCAAGTCTACTTTTACAGCTGTGAAGCAAAGTGGAAATGTTTTTGAGTGGATTTAGTGTTTGGGGTTGGAGGGTGTTCAGGATCTTGGACATTATAGACAATAGGTGCAGAAATAGGCCATTCGGCCCTTCGAGCCTGCACCACCATTTTGAGATCATGGCTGATCATCTACTATCAATACCCAGTTCCTGCCTTGTCCCCATATCCCTTGATTTCCCTATCCATAAGATACCTATCTAGCTCCTTCTTGAAAGCATCCAGAGAATTGGCCTCCACTACCTTCCGAGGCAGTGCATTCCAGACCCCCGCAACTCTCTGGGAGAAGAAGTTTTTCCTTAACTCTGTCCTAAATGACCTTCCCCTGATTCTCAAACCATGCCCTCTGGTACTGGATTCTCTCAGCATCTGGAACATATTTCCTGCCTCTATCTTGTCCAATCCCTTAATAATATGTTTCAATCAGATGCCCTCTCAGTCTCCTTAATTCCAGCGTGTACAAGCCCAGTCTCTCTAACCTCTCTGCGTAAGACAGTCCAGACATCCCAGGAATTAACCTCGTGAATCTACGCTGCACTTCCTCTACAGCCAGGATGTCCTTCCTTAACCCTGGAGACCAAAACTGTACACAATAATCCAGGTGTGGTCTCACCGGGGCTCTGTACAAATGCAAGAGGATTTCCTTGCTCATGTACTCAATTCCCTTTGTAATAAATCCAATTATGGATTGGAGAGTTAAGGGACTGTTGGTTTAGAGGGTGGAGAATGCTAAGATCTTGAGGAACATGAAAAGATTGGAAGTTCAAGTTTATTGTCATATATATATATACATATATATACATACACACACACACACACACACACACACACACACACACACACACACACACACACACACACACACACACACACACACACACACACACACACACACACACACACACACAAGATAATGTTTCTCTGGGTCGGTGTACCCACACAACATGTATCACACACTGCACATAAACCAAAATATTATACAGTAAATAAATACGTGGTAAGGCGCTGCACAGATAAACAGCTCACTCTTCTAGTGACAAGATTGTGGTGTCATTAGTCTCACAGCCTGGGAGTCTGGCAGTTGTAGACCTGATCCTTCCGGATAGTAGAGGGTCAGAGAGATTCGGGGTTGGGTGGTCGGGATCCTCAACAATGCTTTGGGCCCTTCATCTGCAATGCTCTGGTAAATGTCACAAATGGGGGTTGGGGGGAGTGTGTGGGAGACCCTGATGATCCTCTCTGGCAGTCCAGTAGTGAGTTAGCTACTGACTGAGCTTACAGCCTTGGGGGTGGGGGGATGTCCAGTGCTCAGGATGATGGAGCTTGAGATGTTGCTGCCAACTCGGACTTACTGGGGTATTTCTTTAAAGAAATTCAAGATCCAGGTACAGAGAGGGATGCTGAGTCCTAATGAGGACAATTTACCCAGCTTTTGAGGGACAATTGTGTTGGATGCCAAGCTGAAGTTGATGAATGATATCCTGGCATCATCTTCGGGGTGGGACAGGACAAAGAGGAGGGCCGAGTCTATGGAATCATCAGTGGACTGGTTTGAGTGGTAGGAGAACTGTAAAGTGACTGAAAGGTGGGATTTTATATGATCCATTATCAGCCGCTCAAAGCACTTCATGTTTGTGAAGTTAGTGCCATTGGGCAGTAATCACTTAGGCCATTTATCATTTCTCTTTTGAGTACTGGAATGGTGGTGGCTGCCTTGAAACCTGCAGGGACAGTGGACTGTTTCAGGCAGAGATTAAAGTAGTTCATTAGATCTCAGCACCTGACCAGGTATGTTGTCTGGCCCTGCAGCTTTGCTTGGTTTTACCTTGGCTAGGGTATTCCTCACCTCAACTGCGGCCAGCGATGGTGTCTCTTTCTCAGGAAGAGAGAGGGCTTTCTTTGATGTCACATCATTCAGTTGGTCAGATCGTGCATAGACAGCATTTAGCCTATCTGGAAGGGGGATGTCGCTGTCATTGACACATAAGGTGGACTTGTAATCGGTTTTAGTTTGTATATCTTGCCACATGCTCCGTGTGTTGCTGGTGTCACAAAGCTGTCTGTGGATTTTTTGTTTGTACTCATGCTTTACTTTCTTGATGGCATGGGAGAGCGTGGTTCTTGCTGACCTTAGTCGTCCTGGTCCCTAATCTGAAGGCAGCATCCCAATTCCCTAAGTAGTGCACAGACCTGTGCAGTCAGCCTTGCTTTCTGCTTTGCCCTGGCAGTGTAGTGCTTAATCATAGTAAAGCCTCAATGCACTTTCCTATGCAGTGAGTCACTGATCCTGCATATTTATCAACGTCGATGTGATGATTTTAGGTAGGCACCTACCTGAATATGCTGCAGTCCTGCTTTTGAGACAGTGTTGCAGTGTTGTGGTGGCATCTTCTGGCCAGGTCTGTATAGAGGAATTTAAAGGGGAGGATTTTAAACTTGTTGATTGGGCATCAAGAATTTGAGTAGTGGATACACCGCTCATGTTGCAGTCAAAATATACTGTATGTATCCCTCCCCCGCCCCCCCCCCTCCCACTTTGTGCTTTCGGCAGGAATCGTTCCATACACAACTCCCTTGTCCATTTGTCCCTCCCCATCGATCTTTTCTTGGCATTTATCGCTGCAACTGGAACAAGTGCTACACCTGCCCCTACACCTCCTTCCTCTCTACCATTCAGGTCCAAAATAGTCCTTCCAGGTGAGGCGACAATTCACCTGTTTGTCTGTTGGTGTTATCTACTGTGTCCGGTGCTTCTGGTGTGGCCTCAGGTACATTGGTGGGACCCAACGTAGATTGGGAGACCGTTTTGTTGAGCGCCTACACACTGTCTGCCAGAAAAAGCAGTATGTCTCAGTGGTCACCCATTTTAATTCCACTTCCAATTCCCATTCCGGCACATCAGTCCATGGCCTCCTCCACTGTTACCATGATATCACACTCAGGTTAGAGGAGCAACACATTGTATACTGTCTGGATAGCCTCCAAGTTGATGGCATGAACATCGATTTCTTGAACTTCTGGTAATGCCCTCCCTTCATCATTCACCATTCCCCATTCCCATTTCCCCCTCTCACCTTATCTCCTTGCCTGCCTATCACCTCCCTCTGATCCTCTTCCCCCTTTTCTTTCTTCCATGGCCTTTTGTCCTCTCCTATCCCCCTTCTCCAGCCCTGTATCTGTATCACCAGTCAACTTCCCAGCTCTGTACTTCATTCCCCCCACCCCCCGTTTCACCTATCACCTTGTGTTTCTTCCACCTTCTAACTCCAACTCCTATCTTTTTTTCTCCAGTCCTGATGAAGGGTTTTGGCCTGAAATCTCAACTGAACTCTTTTCCACAGATGTTGTCTGGCCTGCTGAGTTCCTCCATTTTGTTTGTGTTACTGTATGGATCAATTGCTTTAATATATTGGAATTTATAGAGATTGGTAAATGAAAGGCTCTGACAGAAAGTTTTAGAGTGAGACATCTGGATGTGGCAAAGCATAAAGGTTTTTGGACAGAGATGGATAAAGGAGAAATTGGGCAATATAGGTCTTACGTACATTTCTGGATTGCAGAAAACAAAGGTTGCAAACAGATTGGTAGAGTCTGAAAATTTGCCTCAGTTTAATTATTTCTCAGCCAAGCTTGGTGATGATCTTCTTCAGGTTAATCTTCATATCCCTCTCTAACCTGTATGTCTATGAAATTGTATATCCATCAAGAAACATAAGTGCTAGATACTAGTTCAAACTAAAAATAGAACTCTGTATTAAGAGGCATTCATTGTTTATCAGAATAATCAACAAACCTGTCACCCCTCTGCATTAACTATTTTTTTCCTTCTAGGACTCAAATATTTGCCTATATTTATTTTCCTAATAAAGAGCTTGAATAGAATGCGATGAATTCTATGATATTTCTTTTACGTATATTCAATGCATTGATTTCCCCTTTCCTAATTATTCTTGATTTGGTGGTAGTGAAGTCCTTACGATAGGCAGCGTGTTCCAGGATTTTAACCTAGTGAAGATGATGGACTGGCAATGTGTTTCCAAATGAAAATCGGTGACCACTTCAACGGAACCTAAAAAGTTTTTTAATATAGCAGCTGCTGCTCTTTCTGTTCACGGTAGAGGTTGCAGGTCTGGAAGTACTGTTGAAAAGGCTGTGCAAGTGACAGTCATGCATTTTGTAGATGGTACACAGTGGTGTCACGCGTGCCATTGATGAAATTAATAAGGAGTCTGCTTGGCCACAGACAGAGTTGGTGGTGCACTTATCCATGCAAGTGAAGATGATGGTCAGGCCTTTATGTCAAGTGATGAGTAACTCACTACAAGATACTTAGCCTCCTAACTTGGTCTTGTAACCACAGTATCTATGTGGCTGTTTCAAATGATTTTCCGGTTAATGCAGACCCCTAAGACATTGATGGTGGAGAATCTGGTGAAGGTAATACCATTGAAATGCAGAAAGAAGTGATTTTTGGAGTGCTAGTCCTATGGCTTACTAGATTCCAGTTAATTGGGACACATCGGGACGAGTACATTTTAGCTCAATTAAGCAACTGCCCTAATTCGCTGAAGTTTCATGGAAATGGATAAAATGGTATATTAAAAAACTTCCATTTAACTATGGTAACTTACGTACTTAAATTAAATACAGAACAAATTAGTACTGTTACGAACTCCATAACTGGGTATCTTACCAGCAAAGATAGGAGTATCCGTTGAAGTCTGATGATACTATTTTTAACAGTATTTATTAGTAAAGATACACAAAAATAATATCAATGCAAATATACAGATAATATAAGTCATCAATACTAAACCTAAAAGTGCGGGTATAATAATAATCAATAAGAAATAAGCTCTATCGTTGTCTAGGGGATAATGAATTGTCTGATGGAAGTATAAAGTTCAGTTCAGTTCATACAGGCTGCAGTCGTTGTTGTTCACTGTGTTGTAATTGTTGGAGAGAGAGAGAGAGTGTGTAACTTGCTGACTTTCCTTTTATGATCTTGATCCGTATCCGTCCTTTAGCTAGACCGTTCCGTGGAGGACTCGTCACCCAGGCAAGGGTGGACACACACACAAGCCCCCACCGGTCTCGTAGCGTCTCTCCTGGTGCACCTGAGAGGTGTTCCCCAGACCCTACTTTTATCCCCACTCTCGGGGTCTCAGGTGTCAATCAGGTTGGGATGATGCAACGCATCAACCAGACCACTCTGGTTGCCCCCTGAGGTGTTTCAATGAATAGAACAGTACTCAATACACAATTCCTTCTCCAAAAGACAATAGCGGTAATCTCTCTCTTTGTCAATAGGAGACATTTCACCTTTGTGTATCCCTGCGTTGTCTCTCTCTCATTACTGACATGCTGTGTATCTCTCTCATTTCCTGGGTATCAGACCCGAAATAATAACGAGTTTGCAATTCTCAAAAGGGGGGGGGGCAGGCATTGGCGATTCTGTACCTTTCTGCCCATCAGAGTTGCTCCTCATTCGTAACAGTACTCTACCAATACTAATACAGTACTACAAAACTGTATTGGTTCCTAATAGTTATCGACAGAGGAATTAATCCAGTGCATGCTGCTATGTTCTGTTGATCGACTGTAAGTGAACAAAATTAGCACAGACACCTCGTGCAGATTGCCTTCGTACAATGCTTTAGGCTACATCCACACAACGCGGGATAAATCCATAACCGATGCTTTTTCTCTTCGTTTTTACCCTCCATCCACACTAAAACGGCGTTTTCATCCCCTGAAACCGGAGCTTTTCAGAAACGCTTTCCAAGGTGGATATTTTTGAAAATGCTGCTCGGGCAGATCAGTGTGGACGGGGTAACTGGAGATTTCTGAAACTGCTGTCAGACGGCAGCGCGCTATTTCATTGTTTTCTTCAACGCAACCTAACAATTTCAGAACAGACAGCAACGAGACTGAAACCAGAAGAGTTAGAAATGTACTCACCAAATACTTTGACCCATAACTTAATTGAATAAATAAGTATACTGTACTCACTTTGCCGTTTACTGTCCTTGCTTGTTTGAAGGTGATTTACCTATATATGCAAGTACTACTATGACAATAGATGTGTAACAGCCTAATGTAACATTGTATGGAAATACAAGATAACACTGATGCAGACATGTTTTATACATTTAACAAGGTGCTTTATTAATGCAACAGAGTTAGTCAGTTTTTCAAAGTTTGTCGTCAGCCAGGTCCATCTGTCCGTGAACTCCCTGTCGGTTTCTTCCGTACGCTCCAGTATTTGTTTTTTTAAGTTTTAAGTTCTCCTGCGCAAGAGCCAACAGCTGTCCGTCGTTTTAAGTTTTTCTAGTCTGTAACTACACAAACGCGCACTCTTATGGCGAGATTCGACACCAATCACGTCACTTGTTTTCGGTAGATGTGTCCTGTGCATATGCAGCAGGAGAAGATTCGCCAAAATCTCCGTTTCAGTCTGGATAGAGATATTTTCAAAAATGCATAGTGTGGATGCCTATCGTTTTTACGCGAAACCGGCGTTTTCAAAATTATCCAGTCTAGTGTGGATGTAGCCTCAGACCAGGGATCGGCAATTTTTTTGCCTCTGTGGGCCAGATTGTGTTTTGATGAGTGGACAGTGGGCCAGATAAATGTCATCTAGTTATGTTTTGCCTCAAATTAATGGATAACACATGCTAGAAAATCATTTGTGCTTAAGGTTGCCTACCACTGCTTTGGATGATTGCAGCCTCAATCTGTATTTTTATTGAAACTTTCAAGATGATTGTCAATGCCTTCAAATTCTTCATAGCTCCAAACTTGTGAAGTAGTGAAATCATTGCATTTTTACATCTGGCCATTTCTGGCCTCTCCAAGCCTGAATGCTTAAAACCGCAGTGAGCAAAACAGTTCCAAATTGTCTTGCTGCGTATTACTTGCAAACTTTCAATGTCAGAAATCATTCTTACTTGAACACAAACACAAGTAAATGACTATATTTAAAAACTGTTTGCTCTGAGCCATGGAAGTGCACAAGACTGATGGAAGTTAGAAGCTGGTTTGTAACAGTCTCTTGTACTACTTAAGCGGCTTTTTGTCCAAAATAAATAAAGAGAATCCCAGCTATTCTTTTGATTAGTTTTTCTTCTTTAAGAGTTGTTACAAATAAGTGGCAGTCCTGATTAACCGATGGCCCAAGTAACGGGAATGTACTCTCTAGTTTTGGTGAAAGGCAATAAATATGGGAATATTTATTGCATGTTACGCATAACAACACAACTACTAAAGCAATTGTCCTCTATTTTTGTGAATGACTGGTTTGCCACAGAAAATCTTGACAACGTCCTCGTTGTTCAAATGTAATCACAAAGGTTACGGCATGAAACTGCATTCAGCACATGCAGTCCCTATTAGTTTTCCAAACTAATGTACCAGCAGAGTTGTATTCCAGGTATTAAGAGTTCATTCTGTTTGTCTTCTGCTTCACAGATTATCTTTCACAAGGAGTTGATCTCTCTGGGATTGATGTTATAGAAAATGATCTTCTTTTTATTGCAAGAGCCCGACTTGAGGTTGAGAATCAAGCCAAGCGGTTACTTGAACAAGGAATGGAGACACAGGTAAATGCCTACACTTTGTAAATCAAAACACTCCTGACCTAAAACTCTGAGATATAAAGAAACACTGGAAGCACTTAGAAGAGCAGGGAGCACCTAAGGAAAAAGAAAAAAATAATGTTTCAAATTGTGTATTTCAAAATAAATGGAAAAGGGCAATGACAAGTTTTACGTCGCAGCAAGATTTGAGGAGGGAAAGAAAGGGCAAAAAAAATCTCTGGGGTTATCTGGCAATTGTGTCCTTTATGTTTGTGGAAAGGTTCACTTAATAGATTTAGTGAGGATAGAGGTAAATAAAATGAAATGAACAAAGCTGTGAAATGCTGGTCAGAGCTTTTGTTAAAACCTGAAGCCAAAAGGAGAAAGCTGCTAATGTTCAGCTGATCAGGCTGCATATTACAGATGGATAATCTTGTAACTGAACTATTTAGTCCTGATTCAAGCAGGAGAAATTATTACCTGAAACTAAGTGAGTGCACTATCAAGCTAATGTTAGAGTTTGAAGAACAGCATCTCATCTTGTATCTGGATTTTTTATTGGTCATTTTTGTAGTAATGTTGTTTCATCTGTTGTATTAACTCAAATTTTCTCTCTCCACAAATGTAGCCTGATCTACTGAGCAGTCTCCTTTTGGTTTCAGGTTTTAGCAGTATCTCTGACCTACATTTTACTGCTTTTATATGCCTGTGTTTTTTTTCCACTCTCTCTCTAACTATTTCCATTAAGCTATTAATCAGACGCTCCATTAAAAAAATGGTTTGCATGGGCAACTGTGGCTTTATCCTATCAGATTTATTTCCTTTGTCCTATCCATTCTCCTCCACCCCCTCAAAGATATTCTCATTGTCCTTGACTTAAAACATCAATTCTTCTGTTTACACAAATGTTTTTTTGCTGACCTGTTGAATATTTCGAGTACTTAGTTCTATAGTCAATATCTTGTGTTAAATGTAGAAAGTGTTTACTCAATTTTTCGAGTAATAAGTTTCAAATGATGCGTTAAATTATGAATGATTTTGGTATGGATTTATAAACTTGAAAGTCTATTACTTATGTTTTCCTCATTTGCCAACATCATAATATCAATTGAAGTAAAATTAAATGTACTGGTAGCTATGCTATAATGCATGCTTCCATAATTGGAATTGGATACAACACGATTGATGGTTTAAGAAACACTATTTGCATTATGTAGACTATCACATCTGTGAAAATCTGTTTAAATCTGTGTTTTGAAGGCAACTACAGGCTTTTCTGTTTCAAATTGATTTTTTATAACATGAACTTTCTTAGGAAAGTAACTTTTAAATTACAACTGAACTGCCTGTATTTCAGAAATACATCAGTGATATTGGGTAGTTGCTTTTAACATTTCTATAATTATAGTAGTACATTTAACATATTTAATAAACAATACTTTAAACTTTTCGAATTCATATTGGTTATGGTAATGTTGCATTATCTAGCCACAGAAGGCATGTAGATTACTTTAGCTAGCTGTAAAGTCAATTCTTGATGCTATTCTGTGACTTTTAAATTTAAAGTTGCTTGATATTCAGGCCTGACTTTCCACTCTGATATTAAGCAAACACTATTATCAATTTAATTACTTAAGATTTTTCTGTATTTGATTGTAATCAAGGGCTAAGTATTGAAGTTAGGTCATTGATTATTCAAGTAGCCCTTGTTCCATAGAGATTTTGGCTAAAGTCAGTACTTCATGTTATTTATGTTTGTTCAATAAAGCTCCAGGAAGTAATTATAGGGTGGAAAAACCTACTTAAATCATCCTTGAATAGTTCATTGTTGCTTTGAATGACCTATTCGATTTCATATTCTGCACATGAACTTGTTTTAGGCAAAGCTAAAATCTTAAAGGGATGTTATCCACTCGTGCTTTTCCCTATGTGGCAAAACATTAAAAGAAAATGAGGTCAGGTTAGGAAATGGGAGGTAGCTGTACAAAATCAAGAAGCTGCACCCATGCATGTAATGGTTAACATGAACATTTACATCAATAAACTGGAAAGAGGCAATCTTGTGAAATGAAATTCTAGGAGTGAAGACACTTTTCAAAATTTTAAAGTTATATCTTCAAGGTTTTGATTGTGAGAGGGTTCCCTTTAAAGCTACTGTTATTTCAGCAGTGCACTGTTTCAAGGAAAGATCTTCCAATACAAAAGAAAAAGCATGAAGGTAAAGTTATTGATGGCATTCAGTGGCAGTGTCATTGCTGAAATCTATCAGGTATGTCCTAAGGGATATTATTAACCAAAAAACTGAAATGGACCAGCAACATAAACACTAAGACTATGAAAGTAGATCAGAGGCTCAAATACTGTGAAAAGTGTCTCTCTTCTTGACTTCCTGTAACCTTTCTACAAACAGCAAAATGCAATGCAAATGCAAAAACAACATAACTGGGATACTTACCACTTTCCATGATAAGTTTAACTCTTTTAGAGCTCAGACAGTTTATCACATGCAAAATAAACCTGCCCACTTGTTTGAGCAATCATTCACTATGGAAATAATGCGGAAGGTGTGTAGCTCAGGTGGTTGATGGCTGAGTTGAGTTGGGTTCCTAAGATTGGAGAACAACTCAACTCAACCCGACAATCATTTACTATTCTTACAATGTATTCCCTTCAGCATTGCTGCAGCAAGGCTGCACATACAGTACTCACTGGGGCTACTCCCATACCACCAATCAAACCCTTGACTTCTGCACCAAGAACAAAAGCAGCCAACACATAGAAATATCACTTCCAGGTTCACCAGCACAACCTAGCCATCAACCAGTTGAGATCGCTTTGTAGTAATCAGTATGTCAGGAAGTCAGGTTTTAGTTGCGTTGTCGAGACTGAACAAGACTGACTCATGTAAAATAAAATGAATAGATTTTCCTTGATGTGGAAAGGTGTTCAATACACAGACATATTTAGAAACTCTATTGAATGCTAAAATTTTTATGATACTCTAAACTCATCCTTAGTACCTACTAGCTTCTGCATGACATTATGGAGTTTGGTGCTGGCAAGCATATTTAATGATGCATTCAGTACTGTTTTAGACATAATGAATTTAAGCACTTACAGGGTTTTGAAATTTTGCCAATGTTGTCTCTTGGGTTTGAATTTGAAGTCCCATTGTACTCTGTATCTTTGATGGCAATCTGGAAAGCAACTTGGGTTCCATCGTGTGGATATCAAAATTCCGTAATGAATTAAGCTAATTGTGAGAGGTTGGTTGTGCCTCTAGGGCTGAAGTCTCAAATGTATCACCTATTAATAGCTCATTAATCAGTTGATTGGATTTGCATTTTTAATAGAATGTTTTGTTGCTTGTTTAAAGAAAATTTGAATGGAGATTTAAGTTCTTTTATTGTCTTAAAGCAGCTAGGTTGGGTTGTGCAAGGAAGTATCGCTAAATTGGAATATATTCCAGATTTTAACCCAAATGAAAACTAACTTTAAAGGTGCAAGATTATTTATGGAGCTTAATTTAGAGCTGGAACATTCATGTAATGCTCTTTTTGGTGGTGGGGGTGGGGTAAGGAAATGTATTTTATAGTTAGTAAATATCCATCTGACAAAGGACTTAATTTATATGTTTATTCAATAATAAAAAAAACCCTTCAACAATGATAATAGTCTAACAGTATATGTCAACCTAGATGATCCAGAATTTTGGAGTGCTTGCTTTTGATTGCCATGATATGATATGACTAGACATACCTTGATTATATTTTGTATGTTATTTAATCAATGAGTGACCTACTTCAAATTATTTGTGAATCAAATTAGATATTATAAAATTTTATTTGTAGTAAATGGTCATATTGAACTATGGAGACATGCCTCGCTAATTTAACAAATCTATTTGTTGCCAAGATAGTAATGTTGTGGAAATTATCAATTGGTTTATTGACATCCATGGTTCCTGCACTCTTGTGTGGAATGGATACAGAGAGTACATCTCACTGATCCTGCAACCATGGCACTAGGCAGTTTATCTGGTTTGGCACGGACTATATGAGCTGTAGGGCGTGTTTCTGTTCTGTACTTTTCTATGACTCTATCACTCCATAGCCACTTCAGTCAAGCGGCAAGATTAGAATGTCCTGGAATTGGGCTCAAGCCACTACAGACTTTTGCTGAAGTGAGAATGCCAGTACTGAACTACAGTTGACACATAAAACTGCTGCTTGTGTTTCCTGGTAATAAAAATAAAGTTGGGAAAGTGTTCTTAGAATAATTATTGGTTGCCAAATACTTAATAAAGTAGAGATTTTCTTTTTAGGGAGCAAAGGAAGCGCTGATCAAAGAGATCTATTGAAAGGGTTAGTAGATTTAGACAGCTAGGCAACCTTAGAGGTATCATCCATAAACTGTTAGATTCTGCACCCAGCCCATCACCGTCTAGAGACTATTATCTCACAAGTAGATAATGATTGTCTGACATCCAGCTTTTAATAAGAAAAAATGTATCTATCTTCAGTTTTCTGTCATATCCTCTTCTCTGCCTGCTGATTTTGTCCCTCTGCTTGGTAAAAGACTGAGTACAAAATTTGTTTTCATATTTCACTCCAATATTAAGCAATGATCACACATTTGCTGAATTACTGAAATTTCTTATTTTCTCCTCTGCAGCATTACCTGATTACACCTGCCTCTTTTGCTGCCAAAACCCTTATTCCATTCCTTTGTTCCCTCTGGATTTGCTTATTCCAATACACTTCTGACTGAATGCCCAATTTTCTCAAGCATAAGCTTAGTTAAAACTCTGTTGTTGTATCTTCACTCAGACCATGTCTTGCTCACCCATCAACCTGCTGAGGTAGCATGATGGTTTGTGCAACACCTTAATTTAGAGGAAAATAGCTACTGTTTCCAGATGTTTTGTGGACTTGGATCTCTTATTTCTCAAGCATAACTCCACCCTTCAAATCCTTGGATATCTGAAACTTTAATTTTGTCTTCTTATGCATTCCTGATTTTAATTGTTTCACTGCTAATAGTTGGAAGGTGAGTCATAAGCCTTTGCAATTCCTTCACTACCTTTCCACCTCTAAAACTTGATTCTCTGATCAAGCCTTTGTTCACCTGCACTAGTTTCCAGTTATGGGTCTTGCTGTTAGATCTTGTTTGACAGTGTCCTCTGAAGCAGAATGGAATAGTTACTTCAGTGCAATAACACTAAATTGATCCAAATTCAATACTGTGAATTGATGTACAGAAATTCAGCTGCGCTGGAAAACCTGAATTTGGATGTGCAGTCCAGAAGAATGTACAGATGGAAGGTAATGTCATGAATTTGTAGATGAAGACAAGTACTTTGATCTTCATTTGGTTGGAGCTCAATAATTAACATTCCATAAATGAATAAATTATTTTTTAAAAGTCATCTTTTGGTTACCTTGTTTTACATTGTAATGGTTATATGTTTGTTGACAGTTTCCAGAAAAAGACCCGAGTGGAATTGGTTATGTTTAAAATGCAAAATGATCAGGGAAGTGGTGGAGCTGTAGGTGTTTTTTCTCTGGTATTGTTGAGTGTCATTCAAAACTCAAGATTGTTTATTGTCATTCTTCAGTGCAGGAGTGTAAAGGAGAATGAAATAATTGTTACTCCAAATCCAATGCAGCTTAAAAAAGCACAGTAAGCATAAAGAACACAATAAAAAGGCACAATAAATATAAATACAATTTTGTAAAACACAGTGTACAGTACAAGTAACTGTATATAAGTTTTTATATATACACACACACAAACAAACAGACAGTATAGTTTTTCTTGCTCCTTATGGGTGGTGTATATGGCTATTTTCACCTCAATCTCGGGTTCTCTACCAGAGGCCTGGGAATTTGAAGGTTCAGTGCAGTATCCTTGCTGTTCCTAGTAGTGTGCTCTTCTGGACTGAGAACTCATTTTGTTCCTAGGATTTGTTGAAACACTCTCCCAGTCCAGGTGTCACAGCTCCAAGTGCTCCTATCATCACGGGGATTACTCTGGCTTTAATCTTCCACATCATTTCTATCTGTTCTTTCAAGCCCTGATATTTCTCTAGCTTCTCATATTCTTTTTTTCCTGATGTTACCATCATTCAGGATTGCCACATCTACTATTGCTTTTTTCTGTTCCTTGTCCAGTATTACAATGTCTGGTTGGTTGGTCAGTACCTGATTGTCAGTCTGTATTTTGAAGGATCTTAGCTCTGTCATTCTCCACTACCTTCTCAGATGTTTCCCATCTGGTCTTGAATGTGTCCAGTCCATACTTAGCACAGATATTCATGTACACAATTCCTGTAACTTGGTTATGCCATTCACTGTATGCTATTCCTGCCTGCATCTTGGGTCTTGTCTGGTGTGATTGACCCCTCCTTCTTTTCCTCTTGTGCTCAGCACCTGTTCTTGTGCAGCCGTGAGCATCACCTCTTTGCTGTCCCTCAGCCCTGCCATTTCCAGCCATCGGTAAGACTTTATTAAATCAGCAACCTCTGATATCTGGTGATGGTATGCCCCCTGCAGTGGCTTGTCCTGCCATGGCCTCTGGTTCTCTGGCTGTGCTTCACCCAGTTCCATTTCCACTTCCCCTGCTGTTGTCTGAGGTCTTCTCTGAGCAGGTCATCCTTGGGGTGGTGGTGGGGAAGCATCTTCCTGACATATTTATATATAGCATGCATATACAGTATATAAAAAATACATCTCTTTCTCTTCGGTTGTCCATCGAAATCCAATGACAACGTCCATTCCTTTAACGGTGAAATCTTTGATGACTATACAGTCCTATCCTGGACCCACAAGTTCTATTGCAGGTGGGACATGTATACGTGGTAGTGATGGCAACCATGGCTGCATTTCTCCTGGCTTTCTTCTGCTGCCTTCTGGTTGTTCTTTCCATCTCCAGAATACGAACCCAGTCCCTACACTGTCGCCAAGTGATACGGTCAGCAGCAACATCCTCCAGGTCCTCGGGTCTGATCTTGCATGTCCTTAAAGCATTCTTCATCTGATCCTTATAGCACTTCTTTGGCCCTCCAGCTGAGCGTCGACCATGATGTAGCTGGTCATGTAACACTCTATGGGGTAGCTGACATGGGGGGGCATCCTTATCACGTGCCCCAGCCACTACAGCTGATGCTGGGTGATCATGGCCTCAATACTTCTGCAGTTGGTCTTTACAAGTATTTCAGTGTGAGGCACCCGCTCACACCAGGTAATTCCCAGGATGTGCTGAAGGCAGCTTATGTGGAAGTGCTTCATGGAATTGATGTGACGGCTGTAGGTCACCCAAGCTTCACAGTTATAAAGGAGGACGGTGACACAGACTGCTTGGTATACGGCGACTTTTGTGGAGGGACAAAAGCTCCTTTTCTGAAAGACTCTACACTGAAGTCTCCCAAAGGCAGCTGATACCTGTTTAATGCAGCTCTGGACGTCGTTGTCAATGCTGCTATCCTCAGTGAGAATGCTCCCCAGATATTTGAAAGATGGCACTGCTGACAGCTTTTCATCACCAACAGTGAAGGCAGGTAGAGTGGGTGGGATACTGGTACTCCATTGGCAAACCACTTCTGTCGTGGTGGTATTGACAGTCAGCCCATACTGCTGTACGCTCTCACCATCACAGCAAGGACAATCTGAAGATCCTCTGGAGTATGGGCCACAAGAGCACAGACGTCTGCATACTGCAGCTCCAGGACCCGCTCTCTATGGAGTTTGGTGGTTGCATGGAGCCTCCTGATGTCAAAGAGGTTGCCATCTAATCTGACGTCCACTGCCACACCGCTGCTATCCTCAATCTCGTTGTGGAGAAGCTTGGTAACACAAGAGGAAGATGTTAAAGAGCACTGGTGCTAGCACACACCCCTGCCTCACCCCTGTGTGTACAAGGAAGGGCTTGGACTCTTGTCCTCCTATGGTCACCCGAGCAGTCATCCCATCATGGAACTGGCGAAGGATGTTAACAAATTTATTGGGACAGCCAAAACTAAGGAGGACATCCCATAAGAGCTCTCTTTGCACAGTGTCGAATGGCCATAAACAGGTCCTCATGTTGCTCCTGGTACTTTTCCTGAAGCTGCCAGGCTGTGAAGATCATGTCAATTGTGCTCCTGTTCTTCCTAAATCCACACTGCGATTCAGGCAGCATTGACTCGGTGATGTTGCTGATGAGCCTCTGAACCACCACCTTAGCCAGGACCTTTCCAGCAACAGAAAGGAGTGATTTGCCCCTACTATTGCTGCAGATGGTCTTGTCACCCTTATTCTTATAAATGACAACAATATTTGCATTTCTCCATTGCTGTGGGATGTTCTCATTAGTCCAGGCCTTGGTGATGTACTGGTATACGCATGTACCCTCTGTTCTTCAGTAACTCAGCAGGGATATTATCAATGCCAGGGGACTTGTTGTTCTTAAGGGAATGGATAGCTGATAGAACCTCCTGGAAGATTGCTGGTAGACTGAGGTCGCGGATAGGAGGAACTTCAGGCAGTTCGTCCAGGATGGTGGGGTCTGCGTCAGAATCCTGATTAAGCAAGGTGTTAAAATGCTCAGCCCACCTCAACAGAATGGTATTCTGATTCTTCAGAAGTGTTTGACCATCTGCTGTTTTCAGGGGAGTAACGCATTGGTTTATTGGGCTGTGGTTGGTTTTGACAGCATTGTAAAAATTATGCATGTCATTATAATCAGCAAAGGACTGGATTTCATGTGCCTTTTCAGTCCACCACTCATTTTGTATGGCCCGTATTGCCTTTTACACTTTCCTCTGAGCTGCCTGCCAGTGCTGTCTGATGCTGGTGGATGAAGGGTTATCTAAAGTTGCCCAGTGTGCTTTGTGAATATCCTTAAGCAAGTTGTGGATTGTATCTGAGTTATCGTCAAACCAGTCTTGGTGGTTCCTGCTCTTATGGTCGATGGATTGGGCTGGTGCCTCATAGAGCGCAGAGCTGATATAGGTTCACTGTTGTTCCATGGTATTTTCTGAACTTATACAAGGTTCCAGCTCCCTTAGTTTCTCAGTTAGGATGTGTCGAAACTCACTTCTTTCTTCTGTGTTTCTCAGGCGGTTACAATTTAGCGGCTTTTTATTGAGTTTTTGCAGCCCCAAGCGGGGGACACACTTTCATATGGAGCTTGGCCACAATCATACAGTGGTCAGTTCAGCAGTGTGTGTATGTATGTACGTAAAATGATGCAAGGTGATGTGTATGTGGTGGGGAGTGATAGGATGGAATAATGGGTGTAGGTAATCAGCCTGTCAGCTTGGGGGAAGTAATTGGTGGTCCTGGTGTGAATGCTGCGTAGCCTCTTCCCTGATGGGAGTAGGACATACAATCCATAAACGGGGTGTTTGGGATCTTGCATGGTATTGCTGGCCTTTTCCCAGGATCTTTCTGTATATATAATCATCTTGATGGATGGTGTGCTGGTGATGTGCTGAGCAGTTGTAACTACTTGTCAAAGGATCTTTCTGACTGCTACAGTGCAGTTAACATATCACACACTGATACAGCACGTTAGGATGTTCTCCATTGCACATCTGAAGAAGATCGTGAGCCTTGGTGTGCGTAAACCACCTGTCTTCAGCCTCCTCAGAAGATAGAGGTGTTGGTGAGCTTTCTTGACTGGAGGATGTGTTCTGGGACCATGAGAGGTTGTATGAGATCTGAACCTCCATGAATTTGAAACTGCTTGCAGTTTCCACTACTGTGCCAATGTAAAGAGGGGTGTGAGTGGTGTGGGTTTTCCTGAAGTTGACAGCCATTTCCCTTGTATTGTTGAAATTGAGGAAGAGGGTGTTTGCCTGGCACCAGGCCTCGAATTCTTCCATCTCCTTTTCATTGGCCATTTCATCATTGCTGGTGCTGAGCCCCACCATTGCCATTTCATCAGCAAACTTGACAATATGAATGCTTGGGTGTTTGGCTGTGCAGTTGTGTGTGAGCAGAGTATACAGCAGTGGGCTCAGCACTCTCAGCATTGCTGTGTAGCTGAGAATGGGTTATCCTATGCTCCTGTTTCCATCCTTTTAAATTATATAAAAGGATGCCATTGGGGTTGATAAAGGTTACAGTTGTGAATTTTCAATGTGATTATGGTTATAAAATGTTTAAATGGCTATTGTTTTCATATTGATGATGATATTTGATGATGTCAATCTTTTCTGTTTTTTTTATGGCCCTATGTCTTGTCTCCAGGCTTCCTATAGAGCATTCTGGATATTTAATAAATATTTCTTACGTGTGAATGGTGATATTGTATTCAAACAATATTGTAAAGTAACTTCTGAGAAGATTCCTCCTACTTTTACACCTGAGGCAAGCACCTGGGATTCTTAGTTAGCAATTTACACTGCTCTTATAGCTTTGCCTTTACTGTATGCGTTTCACAACTGATAATCGGAGATTCATTGTAAAATTAACCTCTGTTACAAGCATTTGTGAATAAAAAACAATGTTAACTTTGTACTGCATCCCATTATTCAGTAGTTTTTGATTTTTGGTACCTAGATTAACTTGTGAAAAGTGAATACAAAGAGCAAACATGAGGAAATCTGCAGATGCTGGAAATTGTCTTGGCCCGAAACGTCGACAGTGCTTCTCCTTATAGATGCTGCCTGGCCTGCTGTGTTTCACCAGCATTTTGTGTGAAAAGTGAATACTTTGGTTTTGATATCTAAGTTACTTGTCCAGTGGAATCACAGCATGGTTTACTATCTGTGTTGCATATGGGAGGGAGGTAGTAATTGAGAAAGCAAAACAATATATGGCAGGATTTGATGTATGGGAAAATATGGAAATCAAATTGTAAATTGGTAGCACACCAAATAAGTCAATGGTCTCTCCAGCTCTGGTTATTTGTAGAAGGTCCAATTTTCACACTGAAAAAAGTCAAAAAGTGTAGAGGTTCTTTTATTATCTTGACATGCATTGAATACCTTCTTCTTTTGACTCCACCCTTATCCTTCAGCTAAACAGTCTCAAATGGGTCCAAGCTCTGCTTGCTTGTCATCCATCTGACACCTTTCTTTCCAGTATATTGATGGCTTGATTGGTGCCATTTTATGCTGAACAAGAAATTTCCATCAATTCTAATGATTTTCACTTTTCTCTCATCTCTTTCCTTTTCCTTGACACTCTTTCTTTGTTCAGGTTCAAGTTTAGTGTCATCTGACAGACCACAGTACTTCCACACAACATATATATATAAAAAATATACTATAAATAGCTTAATAAAATATAATTCAAAATGCATATAGTAAAATACAGCACAGCTAAACAATACAGTAATCAGCTTGCTGACTTAGTGATGAGACCTCTGGTGGCAGGGTATTCATTAGTCTCACAGCCTGAGGGGAAAAGCTCTTACCCACTCGAGCAGTCCTAAAACTGATGCTACCACACAATGATGCAGGCACAGGGACAGGGAGTCTTGCATGTCTTAATCTCCTCAAAATATGTAGATGCTGCTGCGCCTTCTTGATTAGTGAGCAGGTGTTGTGGGTCTAGGTTAGGTTGTTATGTCCTGCTTTTGAAACAGTCTTGCAGCGCTGAAGTGGCATCTTCTGGCTAGGTCCTGATTACCCTGTGAACTAGTTTGACTAGTTTAACCAGTAGTCTGTATGCAAGAATTAGCAAAATGGATATGTGGTCTGACTATCCAAGATGAGAACAAGGTTTAGCATTGGAGGCTCCATGAACATCAGTATAAAACAGGTCTAATACATTCTCTCCTCAGGTTGTGAAGTTGATACCCGTAGAACTTTGGCATTCTCTTTAAATACTAAGACTTATTGTTCAAATGCTTCCAATATGTGTTCATTTATCCTCAACCCTGGATTCCTTGTAAACATTGGCCAAAAGGACTTTTTACTTTGTTCATTCAATATCCCCACATTTCAGATGCTACCTCATGAAGCAAAATAGGCTCCCATCAACTTTTCAGCAACTTTTCCCTAGTTTCCAGATTATACCCGTTAATTTCAGAGGATTCTGAGATGATGACCACTGAACAAATCTTCTATTTCCTTCCTCCTTAAAGGACAATACTGTCCAGGACATTCTGGCTACCTGCTCCACCTTCTGTTGCAATAGCTAATCCTTTTTTCAAGGCACTTTCCTATACAACCACATTCTTTCTTCTCCACTGCCTAGAGCTGAAACACACTTTACAGGTGGAGTAGCAAATTCCTTGTACTTTCAGTTTAGTTCACTACATTTACTACTCTGTGTCCTATTACCAGGGCCTGATTTTAGGCAGGGCTAGGCTGGGCTGCAGCCCAGGGGCCAGAGCTGCAGAGGGGCCCAAAATAGGTAGCTATCACCATGGTGGACAAAAAAGTTACGAGAGTGGAGCACAGAAAAGAAAAAAGAAACAAGAAAAAGAGGACCGTGAGAAAGAAGCATTAAAAAAGACATTGAAATTGACAGAATTTTTTAAACCTGTTCTCGATGATGCAGCAGTACCATTGCTCTTGTCACAGTCTGAGACCAGTGGACAAATGGAGACTTGTTCAACAGCTAGTGCTAGCACCAGTGTTAGCACAGGACCACCGTCCTTGCCACAGTCAGCAGCTAACGTTGAAGAGGCAGGGAGCATGACTTTGGGATTCCCGACCATAGAGACCTCCGAACATTCAAGTCAGGCTGCCATTAATGTTAACGTTACCACTACTGAGGATCCAGCACTGATCCTGGTTGCTGGGGAAAGGAAATGTTAGATGATTCAATCCGAGCATACTGGGCTAAGAAAGGGCCAGAGTCCTGCCAGAATAAGGATGAGGATATCAAAGCTTCAGAATGAGTATACAAGCAGCAGAGACGTTTTTTTCTCCAAATTTCACTTCAAACACAAGCTCGTAAATGGTGAGTACATATCAAGGCAATGGCTCTTATATTCCCCTTCTTGATCAAGGACATTGGTGCCAAGAAATCCAGAAGAACTAGGCTTTAATTTTTAAAAACGAGCATCTGACTTTGTAAATATCTAGACATGTGTGTCAGTGCTGTTCCTCTTTTTGTGGCAATGGGCTAATAGTTCACTGTTTACAAACCTAGTAAGTAATAAGTGGTCTTTACTCTGCAAGCCACATAGCACAGCAATAGGTTAGTATGTGTTAAATCTCATTTTTCAAAAAGATTGTTGGAGTATTATCAAGTTTCCTAGTGCCATCTCTCTTGGCCTTTTTGTCTCTCATTTCCTTTTTACTTCCTCAGTACACACGGTTGAGAAGAATACCTAGATAAAAATGCTTTGGCATTGTTTGACAAATAAGGTCTGTGGTATGTGCAGCAATAGCTAAATAAAGATTTAAGATTGGGTACATCATACTTCGTCTCCCTCATAACTTTACTAAACCTAGGTCAATTTTTGAGTGCTTTTGATGCTGTCCTTCAGACTAAGAATCTGCATTACTTACTGTCCAATGTCTTGGTCCACAGCTTTGATATTTAGACCAGTACGACCTTTGCTCTTGTTCTTGCCTTTTTTTGCTTGGTACAGCAGCATTTTACAGTGTCGGCAGGGGCCTATCAGGACCTCCAGCCCAGGGGCTGTGGCCCCACTAAATCTGGCCCTGCCTATTACATAGGGAGCACAATTTGTAGCTTGGAGTAAGAGCTTGCATTACATCTCCAGTCCACCACCATAACCTAGTGCTTCCTGTCATTTTATTTCTTTATCCCATTCTCAGTCTGGCTTCTTGTATTGTCCTTATAAAGTTCAATATAAGCTCGAGCAATAGCACTTCATCTTATAACTAGCTAGACTGCAACATTCCAATCTCAGTAAATCATTTCCTTATTTTTATTTTAGGTTTCCAGCATTTGCAATATTTTCCTTTGGTAAATTCAGATGATTCTGTTTCTTTCATTTGCACTTTCCTTTTGTTTCCTTACTTGTCCTACGACCCTTCTCACTTTTAATTCTTGCCTCTCTCTGCTTTTCTGCCCTGCCATAAGCCTTGTCTTTTGTATTCCTTATTGCATGGTAATACAGATGTGAATATTCCATGTTTGTTTGCAATAAGTTAATTCCTGTCCATTTATGTAGGTCAACTGGATTGCCCTATTTCATTGCTCATTTTTTTCAGGCGAGCTGGCAGTCTGGTGCATTGTAAATTACCACAACAGCAGTCACCATTCTTTCTTTTTTTGATATTTCAAAGCGCAGTTCCTAGCATTAATACAGTTGAACTCAATGTAAACTTCATATTAAATATTATAAATTAATATTAGAGATCATCAATGTATACTAGCTTTTAAATGCTAATCAGAGGGAATGGATAAAGATAATGCAATAAATCTTTCCAAAGATTGACTGATATAAAATACAGCATATTTGCCACTGACAAAATTATTGCCATTAGATAAAATAGGCAATATTAAACTGATGTATGAGGGGTGATTGATAAGTTTGTGGCCTAAGGTAGAAGGAGTCAATTTTAGAAAACCTAGCACATTTTTTTCCAACCGAGTCCCCTCCTGCATTTACACACTTAGTCCAGCAGTTGTGGAGCATAAGGATCTTGGACCTCCAGAAATTGTCTACAGCATGGGTTATTGATAAGTTTGTGGCTTAAGGTAGAAGAAGGTGAGTTATACAGCTCTCATTACATGCACATGCAGGCCAACTATTTGAGTGATTATGCAGAAAGTTTGAAGTTAATAACTCATCTCCTTCTACCTTAGGCCATGAACTTAACAATCACCCCTCCTGTGGACAGTTTCTGGAGGTCCAAGATCCGTATGCTCCACGACCACTGGACTAAGTGTGTAAATGTCGGAAGGGACGATGTTGAAAAGTAAATGTGCTAGGTTTTCTAAAATTGACTCCTTCTACCTTAGGTCACTAACTTATCAATCACCTCCCGTATAGTGTTTCATGCTTTAAATAGTATTTCAAGAGTCGGAATTTTTTTTTGGTTTGATGTTTTTTAAATAATAAGAAAGAACAGATCTGGCAAATTATCTTGTTACATGTTTAAGGTATATTTTTTTTTCTTAAAATAAGAATCCTACACAGGTAGGAACCGCACTTCAAGTTTTCTACAACCTTGGAACATTGAAAGAGACCATTAGTAATGTAGTAGATGGGTATCGGCTGTCTCTTGAAGATAATATTGGCAATGCTTTGGATATAAGAGTGTTAACTCAGCCAATTCAAGCCACCATGAGAGGTAAGTTTAATTTAATATGGGAATAGCAAAAGCATTTAGTAAAATAACTGAGACCTTCATAATTTGTCTTTAACTGTGACTGGATATATTTGTCTTTTCCATTCCCGTATGTTTTTTGTATTACTAGGACCTGGACGAGCCACAATGCCTCCTCCAGGCAATACACCAGCTTTCCGTGCAGCCCTTTGGACAAATATGGAGAAACTAATGGATCAAATTTGTGCTGCATGTGGACAAGTAAGATTTTGCTGATCAGTTTTTATGAAATTTAATTAGGAATTACAGCTCATTGATGCTCAATTCTTCCTCGTTTATTGATTTTTAAATCCAGATTCATAGCATCCACCTGCAGGGCCATTGACATCTTGCACATTAATGTTATCTTAAGCTGTTGTAGCATTTGGCTTCAAAAAGATGCTTATTAATGGCCTGCATTGCATCATTATTTGTTGTTAAAATCACAAAGATTATTAGTTCAAAAAGTGTTGAAGAGTTTTTCATTGAAGCCATTCCCATTCAGTTTTCGTTTCATTTCCCCATTTCCTAATTTGAATATATTAGAAGCAAGCTCATACAGTTGGATCGCTTGTCAAGTGCACTCTTATTCTAGTTTTCAAGAGTAACATTTATTAGTGTCTAAAATTTTGCAATATTCGTTCTAATGGTTTAATGGCTGTTTGAGCCAGTCTGTATTCATCCCAGCCAATTAGTTCACAGTCTTTTTGATCTTTTTCTTTTGGAGTTCCCAGACCACTATTAGAATGTTACTCCACATATGTCAATCTTAAAGAGATTTGAAAAACCAAATGTGCTGCTTTACCCCTGTCAAAACTGTTGAAGTGATGTCTGTTGATGCCACAGTCAGGGCATAATCTGAAATTCAGCAGAAAGTATATTAATTAGAAATGTTTTCCCATTCCACCAGAAGCAACAAAAACATGATTCCGGGATTACTGTAAATAGCTTCTGTAATGGTATCTAAAGTATTTCTTTGGTAACTCACTAAGCTTGGTGGTGGTTCTTGGATATATTTGCCTAACTGATTTAAATCGTAGTTGGTGCCCTGCACGAACTATATGCACAGATTTTCAGTTTCACTCTATGGTTCAAGTAGACCACAAGTACTTGGGTCAGAACCACAAAGTATTTAGTTGCTGAAAACTGGATCTGAAATAAATATCAATTTTTATTGAGGAAAATTAAAATTAGGTCCCCTTTGGACTATGGAGGTAGGTGCTCTTATGGGTGTTGTAGAAGAACTAAGAGTGGAGTGCATGTCATCATACAAAATCAATCGCATGCAGAATTTCAGATTTCTGTATTGTTTTGTTGTTGAGCTGTATGTGAGAAACAGACATAATATTTTGTTACTTATCTTTAGATTAGCTAGGATGTACAGTAGAAATAGTATTATCAACTCAACTGCTGAAGCCCCAATGTGCTTTTAGAAGTGTTTCTCTAAAATCACTCTACTCATAATTATGCACCTTTAGTATTTGTATAATTTGAATCTGTACGAATTAGATTACCTAATGATTTTATTTTCTACCATATTTGAAATCTGTACTACTTCCAAAGGGAATACCTATTTGGAGATGCCACTCATTTAATTTTCTGAGCAAAAGGTGACTCTTTGGTCACTTTAAAAAAAAAACCCCTGAAGTTGTTCATAATCTGTGTTGTATCTCTTTCATGCAAAGAATATGGCTTCTTTGAGAATATATCTGGAACAACACACACAAAATGCTAGAGGAACTCAGCAGGTCAGACAGCATCTATGGAGGGGAGTAAATATTCAATGTTTTGAGCCAAGACATTTGATCAGGGTTGGAAAGGAAGGGGGGAGAAGTCAGAATAAGGTGGCAGAAGGGGAAGGAGTACAAGCTAGTAGGTGACAGATGAGCCAAGGTAAAGGGGTAAGGTAAGTTGGTGTGGGATGGGGCATGAACTAAGAAGCTGGGAGGTGATGGGTGGAAAAGATGAAGGGCTGAAGAAGAAGAGGGAATCTGATTAGGGGAGAAAGGGAAGGAGGAGGGGAACCAGTGTGAGGTGAGGGAAAGAGTAACCAGAATAGGGAGCAGAAAAAGAGGAAGAGGCAAAATTACTAGAAATTAGAAAAATCTATGTTCATGCCATTTGGTTGGGAGCTACCTAGATGGAATATGTTGCTCCACCAACCTTAGTGTAGCCCCATTTTGTTATGTAAGTCATCTGCTCAGAACTTAGATCATAGACCTACCATGAAACAATCTTTTATGACTTTACAGCAATCCTTGTTTAATACTGTTGAATTTCATTTGAAAAATGAAAATGATAATACTGCAATTAATAGGTGTTGATGTTTTCCTATGCCTGTAATTTTAAGTGGTAAATTAATGATTTCCTTTTCTTAGGTGCAGCACCTACAGAAAGTTCTGATAAAGAAAAGGGATCCTGTGACACATATCTGCTTTATTGATGAAATAACTAAGGTAATAACTTGTAATGCTGCAGAAGCTACTTCAGCATATCTAATGTACATGTTTATTTTTCTCAGTTGAGTTCTTTCTCTCGCATCTCATTCACCAGTAGTTCCTAGAGAACCTTGTCACTGCCCATATGCCTTTGTCGGTCTCCTCCATGGCACAGATAATGTGTGATTGCTGTATGGCTGCTAAAGGAGTGTCCTTAAGGGCTGATGCTGTTCCCTGATTACAATACATCAAAGTACAGGTTGAATATCCCTTATTCGAAAATCCAAAATTTTTTTGAGCATTGACATGATGTCCCAAATTTTAAAAAAAATCCACAAGGCGCTGGGAAGGTTCCCAGGTGATGCGCACCACAGACAGTTCTGAGAAATTACCTCACATATATAATGAACAGGTTAATAAAAAATAGAAAAGCACTTCATAAAGCGAAAAATGAAGATCTTGATTGTGTATTGAAAGAGTGGATTCGTCAGTGTCTGAGTCAACATATGCTGCTTAATGGTATGCTGATAATTATACAAGCAAAGATCTATCACTACAAATTGAAAATTGAAGGTAATTGTTAATATTCAGCTGGCTGGTTGGAGAAATTAAAGAATGTCTGCTGATCATGACGCTACAGAGAAATTAATTGATGAGTTTGCCAAGATTATCGCTGATGAAAATTTAACAGCAGAACAAGTCTAAATGCTGATTATTTTTATACCTTACATAAACCTATTTTTTAAAAATAAGTAAAATACAAATACAGTTTACTGTAGCCTTTTAATCAAAATGACATTGTAGGTGGAGACTGAAAGCCTGCTGTTGTTTGCACTTGATTTAGGTATTCTCCCAGTGTTGCTGTGCTGTTTTTGTTACCCTGCACTCATTATATTTTCATTATATTAATGATATGTAATAATTTGCACTGTTAATTACATTTGTGTGATGATCAAGTGTCAGACAAAGACTGCTTACCAGTAGCACATAAATTCAGAGTCTGAAATGATGGTGATTCCAAGGTATCTCATTATATATTCCAAAATCCCGAAAAAAACTGAAATCTGAAACAGTTCCAGCCTCAGGCATTTTGGATAAGAAACTATCAACTTGTTATAGAAGCTGCAGTGAATTGGGAATGTCCTGACAAAGCCTGCAGAGTACAATTTAATGCACATTTTTGGGTAAAATCCATAGCACTGCTTGAGATTAGCTTCAAGCCAATTGCACTTTTTGGAAGGACCATATTTGGTACTGATTCTACATGCAATGATGTTTTAGTCCATCAAACAATGATAGCTAGAAATGCACAATGATTGAAAAGTGCTTCTTGATCTCAGGAAAATGTGTCGACTTTGTTCAACCTGTTCAACACTTGAAGGAAAGCAAACCACACTTAAAACTGAACAGAAGAAAAAATCCCTGGTAGACTTGATAAGGTGCAGCATAAAGATTATTGTGAAAAATAACAACTCATAGTGTAGATGGCAGAATGAGAATAAATGTTCAATTTGTGGTTGGCAAATGTAATGTATAATGTGCCACTGGAACTGGTGCAAAGGTCTTGACTTGTACAGTTCATATAAATGACTTGAATGACAATCATAATATGATTGAATTCCTACTGCAGTTTGAGAGGGAGAAGCGTAACTCACATGTATCTGTATCACAATTGAGTAAAGGTAATTACAGAAGCACGAGAGAAGAGCTTGCCCGGGTGGATTGGAGGAGGATATGGGCGGGGATGACAGCAGAGCAGAGATGTCTGAAGTTTCCGGGAATAGTTCACAAGGGACAGGATAGATCTGTTCCACAGAGGAAGAAGTTCTCAAATGGCAGGGGTAGGCAACCGTGGCTGACAAAGGAAGTTAAGGACTGCCTAAAAACCAAGGAAAAGGCATATAAGGTAGCAAAAGTGCGTGGGAAGTTAGATGATTGGGAAGCTTTTAAAATCCAACAAAAGGCAACAAAAAAGCTACAAGAAGGGAAAAGATGAAATATGAGGATAGATTAGCTAATAATATAAAGCAGGATACCAAAAGATTTTTTCCAGTTTATAAAAAGTATAAAGGAAGTGAGAGTTGATATTAGACCACTGGAAAATGATGTTGCTGAAGTAATAATGGGGACAAAGAAATGACAGATGAACAAAATGGGTATTTTGCATCTGTCTTCAGTGTGGAAGACACTGGCAGTAGGCCAGAAGTCTGTGAGTGTCGGGAAGCAGGAGTTTGTGCTATTGCTATTACAAAAAAAATGTGCTGGGCAAACTCAAAGGTCTTTAGGTGGATAAATCACCTGGACCAGATGGACTACATCCCAGAGTCCTGAGAGAGGTTGCTGAAGAGATAATGGATGCATTGGTCATGATCTTTCAAGAATCACTTGAATCTGGCATGGTCCTGGAGGACTGGAAGATTGCAAATGTCACTCCATTTTTTAAGAAGGGAGGAAGGCAAAAATAAGGAAATTATATGCCAGTTAGCCTGACTTCAGAGGCTGGGAAGGTGTTGGAGTCTGGGTAAGAGGTGCAGAAGGACTTGGGAATCCTCATGCAAGACTCCCAGCAGGATAATTAACAGGTTGAGTCTGTGGTAAGGAAGACAAATGCATTGTTGACATTTATTTCGAGGGGAATAGAATATAAAAGCAAGGCGATGATGGTGGTGAGGCTTTATAAGATACTAGTCAGGCTGAACTTAGAGTATTGTTAATAGTTATGGGCCCATGTCTCAGAAAGGATGTGTTGTCATTGGAGAGAGTCCAGAAGAGGTTCACAAGGATGATTCCAATAATGAAGGGGTTAACATATGAGGAGTGTTTAGCAACTTTGGGCCTGTACTCACTGAAATTTAGAGGAATGCGGGGGGGGGGGGGGAGGGAGGGGGATCTCATTGAAACCTACCACATGTTGAAAGGAATAGATAGGGTGGATATGGAGAGGATGCTTCCTATGGTGGGTGTATCCAGAACAAGAAGGCATAGCCTCAAAATTGAGGAAGAATCCTTTAGAACAGAGATAAGGAAGAATTATTTTAACCAGAGAGTAGTTAATCTGTGGAATGCTCTGCCACAGACTGCGGTGGAGGCCAAGTCTGTGTGCATACTTAAGGTGGAAGTCGATTGTTTCCTGACCAGTCAGGCATCAAAGGATATCGTGAGAAGGCAGGTGTATGGGGTTGAGTGGGATCCGCGATCAGCCATGATGGAATGGCAGAGCAGACTCGATGGGTTGAGTGGCCTAATTCTGTTCCTATGTGTTATGGTCTTCTACTGACGGTTGCTGAATCTGCTGATAACTCAATGTTAGAAATTAAGTTATGAAAAGAACATTAGGAGATTCCAGATGGTCTAAGGCAGTGGTTCCCAACGTGGGGCGTACGCCCCACAGGGGGGGTAATTTGATTTTTAAGGGGGGCAATTCGGGAATGAGTTCTTAACAGTGAATTTTTTCTAGTAAGTCTGTGTGAGTATGAGTGTGTGTGCAAGTTAATACATATGTGTATATACAGTATGCATACATAAAAATACTTGTGTGTATGTACCTGTGTAATTGCATTATGTATTGTATACATAGTGTATCACCATCATTACAACCATCAAATGGCTTTCATAATTAAATTAATGAATTAACTGATGTAGGAAGGAACGAATGAACAAGTCCAAATGCGTAAGAAACTCATGTGAGGTCGCGCCAATGCTGCTTTTTGCAGTAGCTTTCGGTTCTTGGTGGTGTGAAGGTGTGTATATTGCATCATCTCTTGTAAACGGTTTATCTGTCTTTGTATGCTGTAGAAACGAATCGGCTTTGTTTTATTTATTTATTATTATTATTATTTTAATATCACTTAATGTTCTTTTTTTTACAATTTCTTAGTAATTTCTTCCTCAGAACTTTAACAGTCCTTTGGTTCTTTTATTTTTCTCTTTCATGAATGCCATGTTCTTTGGAAGCTTGTTTAAACCAAGTTAGTGGTCTTTTAGGCTTCCTCCAGGTGAATAGGAGTTCACTTTTTGAATAATAAGAATTATATATTACCACAGGGGGCATCAGGATTTTAGAGGTCATTAGGTGGGGCATGGCCAAAAAAAGGTTGGGAATGTTACGAAACCCCGTAACTGGGTCACTTACCAGCAAAGATAGAGAGGTCCGTTGAAGTCTGATGGTACTATTTTTAAAAGTATTTATTGAAAAAGGGGCACAAAAGTAAGATTAATGCAAACATACAGATAATATACGTCGTCAATACTAAATCTAAAAGCGCGGGTATAATAATGTAACACTTACCCAACAGGCTGGTACATGTCTAGGGGAAAAGGAGATCCAGCCACACACCAATCCCACCTCCCGTACACGCAGGTGCTGTGAGAATCGAGTTTATGCCTCGCACCCGCCCACAGTATCAAACCCACAACAAATACCGTTATGAAATACACGTTAAAGAGTTTAATAAAATTAAAAGAGTATTAGGCAATACAATATATATATGCAAGGGGAAAAAACAAAAAGGCGCCAACTTATCAAAGTTCAGTCAGTTTAGTGCACATCCTTGGAGTTCAAACATCGAACCATTCGACCCCTCGTCGCTTGCCTCCGACCTCCATGTCTTTGCACCTAGGACCACGCCCAGTGGTCTTCCAAGCAGTGCAGCGCACGTCCACCTTCCTCGACGTCTTCCTCCCGGCTCTCTACCAAAAGCCTGCGAAAAACCCCTCCCCCAAGTTCCCAGCCTCACCAGACAAAATAACATTCCCCATTGGTTAACAAATGAATACAATTACCACTTCAACAAGTATAAAGCAAAACAACTGCGAGAGAAACACTTATCCGTCAAAGAAGCATTCCTACTCTTAACAAACCAAAAAACCCATTTTGAGTAACATACACAGGACATTGTACAATAATAACCAATAAGAAAGAGCTCTATTGTTGTCTAGGGGATAATATATTGTCCGATGGAAATATAAAAGTCACTGTTCGTTCAAGCTGCAGCGTTTTGGGTTTAAGAGAGAGGCGGGTTAAACTTGCCCACGTTTTTTATGATGCCAATCCTTGGAGTCGGTGGGGGGGGGGGAGAGTTGGTTTCCCCGTTGTTAGCTAAAAGCCGTTTTCCGTGGAACAAGCCACCAGTTCCAGGCAATGGAACTGAACGCACGTGGCCTCCTTCCAATGGCTTCGCTTCCGCTATTACCGGATCGCTAGCGTTTCTTCTGGTGCGTCTGAGGGGCTGTTCCCACAGACTCTTTTATCTTGACTCACAGGGTCGCAGATGTCAATTAGGTTGGGGGTGATGCAATCCCTCCCTCAACCAGCCCACTTTGCCTGAGGGCTTCCACGTAGTACAGTCTTCAATCCACAAATTCACCTTCTGGAGACAATGGCCATGTCCCGTAGCTTTATATTGCCGTGGGAACAAGACATTCTGCACGTCTCTCTCTCATTTCCTGGGTTTCCTGACTCAACCCAATAGTGATCTTGCGATTCTCACAAAGGAGGGGGCTGCAGGCGTAACAGGAACCACTGGTTTAAGGTAAGTTAAGCAAATGGGAAAAGCTGTGGCAAATGAAGTATTCTTGGGAAATTTAAAGTTGTCCAAATATGTAGAGAAAATCAAAAGCATATAATAGGTTATTCCAGAATATAGCAGGGTTGTTCCTGTGAACTATTTGTAATGCAAACAGTTAGCGTCAGTAATTAAATCCCAAACTGAGTGGCCAAACAGCAAAAGATACCTGCAGTCCACAAGCAGCCTGTAAATCCAGAACACCAATCTACAAAAAGCTTATTCATATGTACAAACTGTCTATAAATCGGGTGTTCACAACCTGTATCAAAATGATATGAGATTGCAGAACTCTGAGATACAAAGTGAACTAATGCATGATTTGATGAAGTGGAGCAAATAGTTAGCAAAGATAACAATGTTGTTTATTGCTTGGGGAATTGAATACAAAACTAGGAAGGTACAGGCTGCCCTGATTTTGTCTGCGCCAGAAAATATACAGAAATTGCTATACCTCCACAATATTGAGAAAAATGTTACCAAATGCACATCAAACTGATACAAAATAAAACAATTATTATAGGTGGAAGGTGTCATTCATTGTAAGGCATTGAACTTTTTGAATGTAAAAATATTCTGCGTGTTAGTTTTTATGTAATAAGTTGGATGGTGGTAACCCATAAGTTGGATGGTGGTAACCCAGAGACACCCTGTAATGATTCATTTACTTAGAGCATGAGTAAGACTTCAATTTTCTTTGTGCTATTATTTTTCTTATTCAAGGAAGGATGTACAGTAAACACTAGGAAGCAGTTCAGAGAAGTTATACTAGATATTTTATGTGAAATTTTAAGAATGAAATGTGACATTGAAACAAAAGTATTTAAGCACCAACCTTTTTGTGATATCCCCATGGAATATGATGTTGAATTCCATAGTATAATTGACATAGCTTGCAAAGTATTTAACACTGCTTGTTCTGAGATGCTCTGCTCTCTTATGTTGTCATTATTTCTTGAGTACTTTAAAATTTACTGCTTCGTTGGATGCAAGAAATTTCTGTATGGTAGCATAGTAGTTTGCATGAGGCTATTACAGATCAGAGTGTCCGAGTTCAATTCTGGCATGCTCTGTAAGACAATTGGTACGTTCTTCCCATGTGAGCATGGTGCTTTCCTCCCACAGTCCAACAACATACTGGTTAAGAAGTTAATTTGTTATTGCAAATTCTCCTGTGATTAGCCTGGGGTTAAATAGGACAAGTTACTGGTTGGTGTGGCTCATTGGGCCAGAAAGGGCTGTTCTGTTCTGCACTGTATCTCTAAATAAATAAATGAAATAAGCTCTGCAGTTTTGTGCTCAGAATATTTTTCTTGCAAAGAATGCAGGTAGAGGCAGCAAGTAGCCATTCAGCTTGCATTGCTATCTAGCATAAATTCTAAGTCAATAGAATTTTGATTAAAATGTTAAGAAACACTCAGTTTCCTTTCTCTAAGAATAAGTGGAAATGTGTATTGATTTTTCTTCCTTTAGGATAGTCACACAGACATCTTGTATGCTTTCTGGAACTCTGTTACTGAAATGCTGACACTGAAATTCCAGCAAGCTACAAATGGTAAGTTTTGCTTTGAATTTTATACATTGCAGCATCCTTGTATAAATACTGAAGAATTAAATAAATTGAGTATATTAATGATTGTCATGTTATTATTACTTCTATCAGTCTGACTAATAAGTCATCCTGGGTTGTGTAGTCAGGTTTTGACTGTAACTTTGAATGTAAACCTTAGTACTCTGCTTTGAATAATATTTCAGTTGAGTTGAAGTGATAGTAATGTGGGTTAAAGCCTGGTAATCTGACATGACCCAGCTTTGTGAGTTTGGTTCTGGATGGGTTTGAAAAACTACTAAATTCTTATGCTAGCTCCTTAAGTATGAATGCAGTAATCTCTGGACTTAGTAATATGTTATTGCTTGTTAGGCACCCTTTTGGTCCGACAGTGTTGTTTTGTGTAGGTACAGTGTTGGGCCAAGGTCTTGGAGAGGGATGGATGGCACATACAAAAAAAGTATTGTTGGATTCGTATGATTAAGCTAGGTAGTAGACTTGCAAAACAAATTAATATAATCATTGACTCTGGAAATAAACAATATTCACATAACCATATTTGGATATATATTTTAAATAAGTTTGCAAATTAATTTGTTAATTCTAATCAAAGTACAAGTGAATTGTGAAAGAATAACTGTAGTTTTAATCTTGCTTACAGCAACACAAATAACTCAAATGTACATATTAGGTCAAGTAAAATTGCAAGTCTGTGGTAAAATGAAACAATGATTTTTGAGTACTTCAATGCATATAGATACACATTACACATGTGCACAGTACTAGGCATGTGGAAAGTACAGGTAATTACATCTAAAGACATTAGTCCAATGTTAATTAACATTGTTAAACACTATGATTTTAATCTGACTCTTTTAGTGTTTGGGACAAAATATTAAGAAGCAATTAAATACTGTATGAAAGGAATAATAGTTCCTATCTAGCTTTCTATTTGCTGATTCATCTTGGTTACCTTTTTCAACTTTTGAGGTTTCTAACAATATGCATTGGGCTCATCATGGAATTCTGTATAAAGCAACAAAGAAAATTGAACTAAAAAGTAATTGATCAAAACTGAATTACATAAGAATTAATCTTTGAACCTTAATTTGGATAGAAATTTTCTAATTCCTGATGCATTCAAAGTTTTCTAGAGTTATCCTGCTTCAAGGAATCAAACTCCAAAGTGCTCTTCAGTAGTGCCAGTTTAAATTGGCTCCTGGAAAAGAATAGTCTCAGTTCTTTCATCATTTGTATTTTCTGTATGTTAGATTGTGTGTGTGTGTAGATTTTTAAAGTGGTGAGTTTATAGCTTTACATATTGAAATACTTGTGGAAGCTTTTCTCTTAGTTTTCTGCTACTGTTGTTAACCCTCAAATTTATTCAAATTAAATCATTCTAGTTCATTTCATAAAATGAAGTGAGGATACCTGATTAAAAAAACATTCAGTAAAATTAAAATCGATATTTCAGTTTATGGAATGGTATAATGAGAGACTTTAATGAAAGTCGTTCTGCATCCCCGTAGTTTCCTCATGGTCTGTGCTGCCAGCTGGCTTCAGCATACCTTGATCTCCTCATCCAAATCATTGATAAAGATTCTGAACAGCTGAGACCCCATTTGCCATCAATTCATTTGCCATCTAATTCTAACAAGAGCTGATTGCCTGCCAAGAATATGCAAATTTTGTAATCACTTTGTACTTTATTTCCTATTTTTACTCTATTTGCCAATTCTACTTTATTCACTATACAAAGTCATACAACATTGTAAATGCTACCCAATTAAAGCATCCACCTTTGAAGATACCAAGGTTTGTACATATTTATGTAAAGCAAAAAAATAAAATTCCTGATGTTTGTTAGAGAATATAATTTGGAAATGCGATTAAAAATATAGCAAATAATATGAAAATGTGGAAAAAGTTAATTGGCTACCCCAGAGAATTGTTGATTAGGTCAGAAAGAAATTTTCAAATCCAAGCTTTAGAATCTAGGAGATAAATTATTTTATTCTCAAGAACAGTCTATAGATAAATGCTGGCAATACAGTGGTGAGATAATCTATACCTCTCTAAAGTGGAAAATAGCTGGTGGTATTGATTAGCTTTATGGATGTAAAGCTATCTTTTTCAGCATCTACATTTCTGAAGCAAGCATTTGAAGGAGAATACCCAAAGTTGTTGCGGTTATATAATGACTTGTGGAAACGTTTGCAGCAGTACAACCACAGTATACAAAGTAGTGTAACTACAGGAGGCTTTTCTGACTTGCCTCCTGAATTCCCACTGGAGGATGAAGATGCACAAGATATATTTATGTTGAAGAAGCAGGATTATGAGTAAGTTGTGTTTTAGTTTATTATCTCTGACATTTATGATGTTGGTTCAATTCTAGTCACTTGTGCACTTTTATGTTAACCTCTGCACCATGGTGGCCATTTGTATCTCTTTCTGTTTAATAATCTAGAATCCAGGAGTGTTTTGTCTGCCAAGATATGGTGAATAGAGTAACTTTGTGCTTAAGGGTTGCAGCTTAAGGCTGATTTAAACTTCTGCGTAGGCTATGCCATTGTGACCATTTATACTTGTGCGTCTGCATCGCTCTACAATTCATCACCAAAACACTAGTTGGCGGTGGGATTTCTATGCCACTGTGTTGAGTGAGTTTCTTTGTGTACTTCAAACGATGGCAACTGAAACTGAGCGCATCATGTTGGAGTTGGAGCTAATAAATGTTGAACAAGAATTACTTTTATTGAAATTACTGTAACACAGAAAAGAGAAGACGTCGGAGGAGATGGTATGTACGACCATTGAATGGATTGAGGCAGAAGGAGGGTGAATTTTCTGTGCTTGTACGACCACTGAGAGACATGGACGAGGAAATGCATTTCAAATATTTTCGGATTAAGTTTTCTAATTCATGTTTGTTCTCATCTTGTAATATATTGTATCACAGCTGCAAAAAGCTAATTTTCATGGCATTTATACCCTGTGTGCCTATAACAACAATACACAAATTTGAACTTGATTGAAAAATGTATCTTGAGGAGGAATGGTACACTGCGTTCATTGTTCATTTTGATTTATTGCTAGACAATTATTGCATTTTCAAGTATGTAATGCTTAAATTGTTGAGCTCACCTTGAGATACGGGCAAACTTTGTGATGTTGGCTTAGTTATGGCAACAAAAAAATACAATACATTGGGGACGAAATGTTTTATCTGCTGAATTTTCCACACTTCAGCCAATATTCCTCGATTTGCACAGAAATAACAGCTGAACTTCCACGGATCTCCTGTATTTAGCTCTATTTTAAGCAAATTTTCTTGGCTTCTGAGTTTAAACACCTTTAGTTTCATGTTTATAATAATTTCTACATTGATTTTTAAAAAATCTGATTTTAATTATTTAAATCAATTTTAATAGTCTTTAAATGTCAGTTATTTAAATATTAACTGCTTGAGAGGCACCTTCAAACATTACAAGGTGGAGGCCTCACTGGTATGCTGATCCTACTTACCATTAGACTGGGCTCCCAGGCATAAATGGTAAGATCAGACCTCAATATTCAGTGCAGGTGAATCTGGTCACGTGAGGACTTTAGTGAGCAGGCTGTATTCAAGAAGTTCTGATCAAATATTTTCAATTAATGTAATTGCTGTGGAAGTTATTATACTAATGATAATTCTAACCATTTCCTCAGTCCTGAAAAGTCCTTGAAAGATTCTCTACAATTCTATGAATCTGCCTACCTCTCGAAGTCATTATCACGTCTGTTTGATCCAATCAACCTTGTCTTTCCTCCTGGGGGACGTAATCCTCCTTCAGATGATGAACTTGATGGCATCATTAAAACAATTACAAGGTAGGGCATTTTGTAAAATAAAGTATGCATGAACTAATTAACTTTTTTTATTACTTATCATTATAAATTACAGAATTCCATTTGCATTCCTTCAGCAGTTTGTTTCGACTGATTACTAAGAAAACATGAAAAGATTAAATGCCATGTTATCCATTACAATGGCATATATAAGTTGGCCTGCACATCAAAGTTTGATAATTTTTTTTCCCTTCACTCTTATTTAATATTATGGGTACCTACAAATCACTTGCTTGAAGTCAATTTCTTTTGGAATTATATAATTAAAAATAAATCAGAGCTCACTGGCCAAGTGCCCAGTAAGAATGGCACATAATGTGTTCAATTCTCATTGTTTTTATAGTTCAGTGAAATTGAATTTACAATTATCTGAGACTTTATTTAATCACAAATGTATTCCTGTTTTCTACAACAATGAATCGGAGCTTAAATGTAAAACTGTGATTTAAAAAAAAAATTCTTAAGGTGTAGAATTGAAGTAGAAGCAATGCTGACTTTCAAAAGTTTTATTTGTTTCTTTAAAAAGATAGTTTTAACTGTTATAGTTATCAAAAGTTTGTCATCTGTATATTACCTGACCATGTTGAATGCTAATGAATTTGCTGTATTTCATGTGCATTTTCTGTTTTTGTTTCAGGATATGAATGTTAATATCTATATAATTACAAAAGAGCTGCTCATTTAATCTTGTATTTATTTTGCTATACATGCTTAAATTACATTTTGATGGGTTTTAATAGCATCTTAATCAGAATATCAATTAAGAATTTTTCTTTGAGCATTGAAAACTTGTGAGCTTCATTGAAAACCGTTGTGAATCAGAATCAAAATTTTAAAGGTGGTGCAAATTTCCCTGGAGGCAATGATCTCATATACCTTAGCTTTCAAATATTTCAGTTATCTTTCTCTCTTTTGCCCGTTACACCATTGGCATTTCATGTAGCAAAGAAGGACCAACATCTCTGGCAGTGTTCAGGGCTTTCTTCATTGTGTCAATACCTTCCATAGAGAGGTTATAACTTCTGTTAATTATTAAATGGAACTACAAATATGTCCACAAGATGCTGTTTAGTTATACCTGGTGTTAAGCTAAGTAGTTGATTTCTAAATTTTAATTGCTGCCGAAGAGTTGTCATCTTAACAGGTATAAGGTACAAGCTGGAGGAACATTTTGTAGCTTGAGCTGAATTCAGTACATTCTGTGTATTGGGGCATATTGAAGCATTATTTAAAAAAACTTCCTTTCTTATATACTGAACTATACTTCACATATTAATAAATCAGCCCAATCATTTTTGCTTATTTTCAGTTCCTTAACTTGAGGTTTGAATGCATAATATTTTTTGCTGCAGAATTCCTTCCACTTTAAGGCTTGCACTATTTCCATAAAATATCAAAGATAAAATGTCATCTGCAGATTTTACCAACAGGTGGGATTTTTCCACATCTCTGCTGCAGAGTATTTTGCACCCCATTTTTCTGCCCCATCTTTAACTGCATGCCTGAATTTCTATTTAAACCTTGAGCAAGTACATCATTTGCTCCCTGACAAATTCCATTAAAGCTGTAGAAAATTAGAATATGATCATGAAGAAAAGCTGAGAATTGTAATTGGTGTGAAAAGTTTTATTCATCATATTGCAACTGACTTTAAGTCAGCACAAATTGGTAAGGATTTTTTGGGTCTCTATCTCAGAAGGACATTTGATTAGAAGTAATTAATTGCTCTGTATTCAAGAGGAATTCACAGTTGATTTATTCTAAGATCAGAATGTGACACTCAGGTTGGACAATGATGAAGCACAAATTTAAGTATGAGTCTCACATGCAATAAACAAAAATTTGGACTTTTGCTTGGTTCCTTGGGTTTTCTTTGGAATTAGTAATGGATTTAGCTACAGAATGGAATGAAGATGTGGAACATTTTGGGAGTAAAGACACTTACACTCCATGTCCTTGTGCCAAAGATGAGATGCAGAAAACTTGAGAGCTAGCTAATATTGTTCCTTTAATCAAAGAAAAAGCAGGGATAGGCCAGGTTATCACAGTCTAGCAAACCTTAGCATCAGTGGTAGGAAATTCCCAAGCTATATGATTTAAGTACGTTTGGGAAAAGCAGAGCCTAATTAGAGATAGGCAGCAATGCACACAAAATGTTGGAGGAACTCAATTGACCAGCCACATCTATGGAAAAAGAGTGAACAATCAGTGTTTTGGGCCAAGACCCTTCATCTGGACTGGAGGAAAAAAATGAGCGGTCAGAGTAAGAAGGTGGGGAGAGGGGAGGAAGAAATACAAGGTAGTAGGTGATAGGTGAAAGCAGAGGAGAGTGAGGGCTGAAATGAAGTAGGGGGCGGTGAATGGAGAAGGGGGGCAATACTGGAAGCCTTTCCTTCCCCATTCATTACCATTTCCTTCACTCACCTTATCAAACTTCCAGTAATGCCCCCTCCTCCACCATTCCCCAGTCCCATTTCTCACTCTCACCTTATCTCCTTACCTGTTGATCACCTCCTTCTGGTGCTCATCCACCTTTCCTTTTCCACAGCCTTCTGTCCTTTCCTATCAGATTCCCCCTTCTCCTGCCCTTTGTCTTTCATCAGTCGACTTCCCAGCTCTTTACTTCACCCCTCCCCAGTTTCACCTATCACCTATTACCTTGTATTTCTTCCTCCCCTCCCCCCTTCTTACTCTGACTTCTCATCTTTTTTCTCCGATCCTGATGAAGAGTCTTGGCCCGAAACATCAACTGTTTACATTTTTACATAGATGCTGCCTGGCCTGCTGAGTTACTCCAGCATTTTGTGTGTGTCACTTGGATTTTCAGCATCTGCAGATTTGCTTGTGATTAGAGGTAGCCATCATGATTTTGTACAGAGAAGTCTTGCATCACAAATTTCATTTTTTTTTTTGGGAAGATGACTAAGATGATTGAAAGCAGGATGGTATTGTATCTGCCTTAAATCTTCTCTACTGGCCAATGATGTGGGACCTTGTCAAAGCCCATCACATCATAGGTTGGTCCAGAAGATGTAAGGAACATGAGATCCAAAGTACACCTGCTGTTTGCATCTAAAATTGTCTTGGTGATAGGAGGAAGAAGGTCGTAGTGGAAAGATGCTTTTCTGATTGGATGTCTGTGACTAGTGGTGTATCGGAGGGATTTGTGCTTGGACCTTTGGCGATTATATATTAATGTATTGAATGTCAATGTAGGAGATCTGATTAGTAAGTTTGTAGAGGAAATGAAAATTGGTGGTAAGGTTATGCAAGATCTTTTAGCAGAATATAGACCATGAGACATAGGAACAGAATTAAGTCATTTGGCCTATCTCACCTGCTCTGCCATTCAATCATGGCTGATCCTTTCCCCCACTTCTTCAGCCCCACTTTAATTTAATCCCACCAAGTATGAGGTGATGTATTTTGGGAAGTCAAATAGGAATAGGACATTTCCAATAAATGGTAAGGCACTAAGGAATATCGGCAAACAGAGGGATATTGGGGTTCAAATCCGTAGTAGAACACAGGTATGTAGAGCAGTGAAGATGGCATATGGCATGCTTTGCTTGATTAATTTGTGCATAGAGTATGAAACTTATAATGTTGTGTTGCAACTTTATAAAACACTGGTTAAGCCACAATCAGAATATTCTGTGCAGTTCTGGTTTCCAGTTGATTGGAAGGATGTGTTTGCAATGAAGTGTGTGCATAGGCAGTTCAGCAGGATATTGCCTGGATTAGAGTGCTGGTTTAATGGCAGATTGGATTGACATATCAAAACCAGAGGACACAAGTTTAAGATGAGAGGAAGAAATCTTAAAGGGGATCCGAAGAAAATATTTTCTACACCAAGTGGTTAATATCCGGATGACTTCCAGAGGAGGTGCTGGAGTTGGATACCATCATGATGTTATAGAGCCATTTAGCCAGGCACTTGGATAAGCCACGAATAGAAAGATACATTTCTAAAGCAGGCAAATAGGATTTGTGTAGCTGAGCTGAAAGGTTGATGTGGATGTGGTGGACTGAATAACATGTTTCTGTACTTTACAGGCCATGACAAATTTGCAGGCAAATTTTGTGCATGGATGAGCTAAAGATAAATCATTTCAAGATGCCTTTTGGAATATGTTTCGTATGCATGTTCCTTCAGGTTGTGATAATAAAAGTATTTTTAGAAAGTGAGCCTTCATTAAAACACATTTAAAAATGTAAAATGATGCTTTTAATTTAAAATTAACTTTAAATTTATTACTGTTTTTGACATATATTAATCCCTCTGTTTTCAGTGAATTTAATGTGGCTTCTGTTGATGCAAATCTGAGCCTGGCTGTTGCAAAGAATGTTGCTAAAACCATTCATTTATTTGGCGTGAAATCAGAACAGCTAGTAAGTATGGTATAGATCTATTTCCAGGGTTGTTCCTGTATTACAAAATTATCAAAGGCTGTAAAGCGCTTAATGGACTGAAAAAATGATAGACTACAATATTGTTTCTAAAGCATCATGTTATTTGGTTTTAATTCACCAAATTCCTAGTCATCTTCAGCATTTCCATTGCTGTAAGCAGAGCTCACTTTCAAAAATCTGGTCATTGGGATTGAATAACAGGGCAGTGATGCATGTCATTTGTGCCTCATATTGAACCAGGTGTTCCTTTTATTCATTTGTGACATTGAGCCTTTGCTAGCGAAGTTGAGATGTGGTATATGTTTATAATTCCCTCTTGAACCAAGATCACTACAGAGGACAGGTAATAGTCACCCTTATTTGTACATCAGTAATCTCAAAGAAACAAGGTTAAGATATTACCTTCTTTATGGACTTTTTTTTAATGACAGTCTGAAGATTAATCATCATCCTTACCTATAGCAGATTTTAATTCTTTTTAAATACTGCTTTGGTTGGATTTAAGCTTGTGATTTTTGATCAGTAGTCTGGACATTTGGTTAAATACTAGCTTGACCATTATGCCACTGTATTTTTTGATCCAGCATCCAGTTTATCCTAGGGACAAACAGCCTACTATTGGGGGGTGGGGGGCAGGGGGGGGGAAAGGTTACATTTATAGATGTGCTATATCATGATTTTCTGATCAATTTTTAATTTATTATTTTTGGTTTTTTTTATATTTTCTGGACAGAATAAAGGAGGTTAAACATTGACATCGTGTCCAGTAGTCTTCACAGGATTGTTGCCCTTAGTTTGTCTATGAAGGGGAGAAAACACAAAATTGTTATTTTTTTCTACTTGTATTTCTTGATGTTTGTGCGGATGACATAGCTTCACATTATGGATAATCTAGGAAAGCAAAACCACCTGTAACTATGGCCACTGGGTATCTAGAGTAGGACTGCAAAATGGAATACAAAATACAGTGGCATACTGGTCACATTACTGTATTTATATTTTATTTTATTTAGAGATGCAGCACAGATCAGCCCTTCTAACCAATGAGCCACACAGCCCATTAACCCACCTGTTTATTCCTTGATTAATCACAGGACAATTTACAATGACTAATTCACCTACTGAGCTGGTACATCTTTGGACTGTGGAAGGAAACCAGACTATTGACCAGAAATCACAAGTTTGAATCCTACCAAAGCAGCGTAAAAGAGATAAAGAGGAAGAGTTGTCTGCATAAATGTATTTGAAATTGTGTTCAATTTAATTTCTTAACAGCTGTCTACTCAGGGAGATGCAAGTCAAGTGATTGGGCCTCTAACAGAAGGACAGAGAAGGAATGTAGCAGTGGTGAATTCATTATACAAATTGCATCAGTCAGTGCTGAAGGTAAGTGTTATATATTGTTGAGTGTGAAATCTGTTTTTGTTTACTTTTTTTTAATAGTGAAGAAGAAATATCTCTGGCATGTTCTTCAGCAGATGGAAAAGATTTTTGGTAAAATAACATTTACCAGCATGTATATTCCTTAATTTTCACCACTTTTCATAATCTTTCAGATAAATTAATGAATAGTTTGAAATACTGTTTTTTTTAACATTTGCACAAAAGCCAAACAAACCTCTCTCCTAACACCATCACTTCACCCAAGTCTGATTTTGCTATTGTTTAAAAAGACATGCATATTTCTTTCCACTGTCCTGTTCCTAACATGGATTCCTGCCTCAAGCTTCAAAATTCAAGGAGGATTCCAGCACTGTTGTGAAGCATTGCATGGTGGGAAAATGGAAAATCCCTTATTAAAAGGGTCATTAAAGGAGCTTATGAAGTTTTACTCTTTAAGCCAAAACATTTTCAGGACATGGGGATTAAAAGGTGACCACACCTGACATACTGTGAGGAGTTTAAGGCCCTACATGTTGAACTGAATGGAGCATAGACTTTGGGCTGATTTAATAAAATAGATTATGTATGCCATGGATTTGAGGGCAATTGAGAAGTATTTTTATGCAAATAAGGGTGAGAACCTGAAGCTGATGCTCTTAAGAGGGGTGAAAAAATGTATTTGGAAATAAGCTTAAAATTCTTTAAGGTACAAAGGTAAAAACTGGGACCTAGACTAGGGCTTAATGTTCAGCACTTGAGCTCTGTCATAGCAAGTGATTACCAGGACGAAGAAAACTTTTAAAGAACATTCTCAAAACCTGTTTGAAAAGATATTAGATCTTCATTGACGCATGGTCCATTGCTGGTCCAAGAACACACAATGGGTAAAGAGGTATGTAGAAAGCCACTGAGCACTTGCATTTTTCTGGACCGGCAGTGAAGACCATATGGTTGGGAGAGTGCTAAAATTTATTCAGTCCATCCACCACCTTTAACCTCTATCTATGGTTCCTGCACACAACTCCTCAGTTAAGTTTGATTTCACAGAACTGTAGTGGAAGCAACTGATCCAAAAGACTGGCTAAAAAGAAGTGGAAAAAAGCATAGGGTCCCTTTACTTGAACTTTTCAATGTCTGTGAACTGGTTCAAGGGGCTTCATGAATATTCCTGTGTTACTTTGAGGCAAAAGCTATGCTTGTTTTCTAGACCTAGCTGAGTGGAGAAAAAAAGGCAAAACTCTGCCATTTTAACTTGCTTAATGATTAACTTTGTGAAAGGGTTATCAAAGATATATTATTTCCTTCATTAGTCTTCCACTGCAACACATGACATTATCAAACAGTGAGAACACAACTAAGTTTTAAGAATTTTGCTTATAGTTATTCTATGACAGTCACATAATCTAGTGTCTGTTGATGGCATAAATATTTAACTACGAGTGATCAGTCATTCAAGATGTTACATTTTCATCTGTGATGCATGTGAAGTACTTTGGGCGCTGTAAAATTTAGGAAAATTTTTGGGAAAACATTTGGGAAAATTTAGCTATAAGAAGTAGAGTAAAATTGTAAAGATGACTGAAATTTCAAACACCAAGTTATGAACAATGCAGAGAAACTAACTTTCATTGGAGAAAAGGAAGTTGAGAGATGATTTTAGATTTCCACAAGATGTTCTACATACCATGAGTATATCTGTTGTTTGCTTTTTCAGATGCTGTCTACCCTGAGCTCTTTCCCTTCAGCTGTTGAACAAACAGTTAGAACAGCACTGGAGGTAAATTGGTTCTGTTGTTAGTATTCTACCTTCTCTATTCATAGAAATGGCCATTTAAAAAAAATTCCTGCTCATCAGGACCTTTGAATGAAAACGAAGTCTTTGTTATTGCCATGATGCAGTATTAAATTTCCATTCACATGGATTATCAGTGGTTTGTACTGTCTTTTTCAGTATAACCACTGAGGTCAATTTGAAAATTCTCCAGAGAAACCCTGCATAAATATTAGCACTTTTAATGTTATAAAATGTCCCTGGCCATTTAACAGTATTGCTTTGGACAAATCTAGTATGTAATGAAACAAGTTAATGAGCATAGTCAAGTTCATCTCAATGGAGGAGATCTACACTGCAGGTGAAGGTTATAACTTTTGAGAGGATGACTATGATGTTTGTTTAGATGGGAAATGTAAACCTCAAGGTTACTGTTTCAATCCTGAGAAACCATCTGAAGCAGAGCTGGATGGTTTGCAACCATGGTGTTGTTTTTGACACTGAATCTCATTTTCATTCCTTCACTTGTTCCAATACTGCAAAGGCATAACCACTTGGCTGTATTGCAGTCCTGGTACATCTGCTGCTGAAACCCACATTTTAATGTATTACCTTTCATTTCAACAACTCTGTTGCTTTCCTGACCAGACTCATCTACCACAGTTTGTTAACCCATATTCATCCAAACCTCTACTGCCCAATTTTAACTTGCTGCGATCTTTTCCCTCAGTTGCAGCTGGTTTTGCCAACTTATACTGGCTCCTACTCTGACAATATCTCAATTTTAAAATCTTCACCGTCGTTTCTAAGACTGCTGTAGTCTCATCAACCTCACCCTCTGCAGTAAATTGCCATCTTCCCATGACACCTTCAAGTGAAGCATCATTTTGCCTCTGTCTTTCTTTGCTTCACCTTGAATCCGACCTCTTGCAATTTCCTGAGTGGCTCCACCAGTGGGAGCTAAGGCATCAACTGCCTTGACCCTAAACTGTAGAATTCTCTTCACAAAATTCTCCAAATTGTAATCTCCTCTCAGATTTACTTTAAAACCCTCCTCAACTGCATCAAACTAGGCCTTCAAAGTAAAAAAGCCGTGTAAGATTAGTTAAACGTTGTTTTCACTAAACAAATTACTGCTGACCTTCCTTTCTTTGTCTATGATTAACACATGCAAATTAATTTTGTGCTGTACAATAAGCAGTGTTATACTGCTGTAAATGTATCACTCAGTGTTCTAAATTAACAATTTAAACAAAACATATGTTTTAAATGTTACCTGTTATGATACTGACTAGATTTAAATTTCAACTTTTTCTTAGACAATTCAAACTCTCATGGGATGTGCAATACAGCCACTGCTAAATTCTGTGGAAGATTCAGTTGAAGCCATTATCATCACAATGCACCAAGAAGATTTTGCAGGGTATTTATTACAGATTTTAAAATTTCACAATCAATTTAATATTTGATTCCTCTCGATTCAAGGTATGGTTTTTTCCTCCTTTGTAGAAAATCCCACCTTTTAATTCCTTAGGAGTTTGCAAAGATTCGGTATGTCAAAATTTGACAAAGTTCTATAGATGTGTGGTGGAGAGTATATTGACTGGCTAGATCACAGTTTGGTATGGAAACACATATGCTCTTGAATGGAAAATCCTACAAAAACTAGTGAATATGGCCCAGTCCATCATGGGTAAAGCCCTCCCTGTCATTGAGCACATCTACACAAAATGTTGTCACAGGAAAGCAGAATCCGTCATTGAGGGGCCCCACCATCCAGGACATGCTCTCTTCTTGCTGTTGCCAATAGGAAGAAGTTACAGGAACCTCAGGACTTACTACCAGGTTCAGAAACAGTTATTACCCCTCAACCATCAAGCTCTTGAACCAAAGGATACAACTTCACTCATCCCATCATTGAAATGTTCCCACAACCAATGGACTTACTTTCAGGGACTCATCATCTCATGTTCTCAATATTTATTGCTTATGTATCTATTATTATTATTGTTCCTTTCTTTTTGTATATGCACAGCTTGTCTTTTGCATTCTGGTTGAATGCCTAAGTTGGTGCAGTCTCTCACTGATTCTGTTATGATTATTCTATTATGGATTTATTGAGTATGCCCATAAGAAAATGAATCTTAGGGTTACATATGGTGACAGATATATACTCTGATATTAAATTTACTTTGAACTTCATCGCAATGGTTTTACACAATTTTATACCCAGTTGTAGGTTTTAAACCTACATACCACAACTGCTCACCTGACAAGTACAGATGCATAATTCATTATTCAGCTTTTGACAATATTATAGTTAAGGTGTTCCTGCTTAGTGGCTATAAACATGTAGTTCCAGATAGATTCGAGTAATGGTGGAGCCCCATGTATGCCCTTGGGACAACTGTTTTGTACATGATCGTAGGGTGCTGCAGAGAATTGTTGATACAGTACATTGGGAAAACCAGCCTCTTCTCACTGGACTCTGTCTATACTTCTCACTTCTTCAGTAAAGCAGCCAGGATAATCAAAAACCACACCCACCCTCGACATTCTCTCTTCTCCCCTCTTCCACCAGGCAGAAGATACAAAATCGAGGCTTAAGGACAGCTTTCACCCCACTGTTATGAGACTATTAAATAGTTCCGGAGTATGAGATATGGACTTTTGACCTAACAATGTACTCTGTAATGTTCTTCAGCCTTATTCTTTGCTTGCACTGCAATTTCTGTGTGGCTGTTATGCTTTATTCTGAAATGTTATTGTTCTGCCGTGTTCTACCTCAATCTATTGGGTAATTGTAACTGAATGAACAGTAGGCAAGACAAGCTTTTTACTGTATCTCAGTACATGTGACAATAATAACTAATTCCAATTGTCTTTTGCCAACTGAAGCCCAGCAATACTAACACCAAACTGACTCAGTTCATCAACAATCTTTTTTGGTTGGTCTGGTTATTTTCTATCAAAATATGTTCACAATTTCCATCCCTACAGTGCCCTAATTCTTCTTTCTTACATCAACAGTGAACTCCTTGAAACTTGCTTAAACATAGAAAAAATTGTTTGGCTTCCCTTCTCCATGATGTAAAATGATAAGAGACATTGGAAGGATCTGAAAATAAATTAGAATCATATATCCCTTGACAGATTCTAGCATTCTAAAGTATTTCACTGCCAGTGATGTACTTGTGATGCTTGGCTCAGCCCTTATGAAAATGAGAGATGGAGCTGGAAAGAACACAGCATGAGGGCTTGGCAATAATGTTGTTGAAGGGTCAAATGATGTAGCTGAGGAAACTTTGATTGGAGCTAAAAAAAAACCCAGCCTTCCTAAGAAGATCTCAAACATGGGAGATACAGAATAACAATCAGTGGCCCTACTACCAACTCAAAAAGACAATGCGCATTAACAGTAGTGTGTCAGTGGGGGAATGGGTTGTGGAACATTAAATGAGAACTCAATGATACTAATTAGTAAACTTGTGTGACAAAAAATATGTGAATTGAGTGAGGTTTGTATAAAATGGGGGTCTTTATAGCAAAATGCATTTGAACTTTACAAAGTACTATTAAAATACTTTGATTCTATTTAATAGGTGTGAGGTTGTCTATTTTAGTTCCGGGAAAATAATGGAAATGAAGATATGTCTTGCATTAATTTGTACAGGTCCTTGTCTGGGAAGCCAGAGGTGCCATGCTCTCTTTACATGAAAGAATTGCAAGGTTTCATATCACGAGTCATGAGTGACTACTTTAAAAATTTTGAATGTGTGGATTTCATATATGACAGTACAGAAAATATTGCACAGAGGAGTATTCAACTATTTATTCGTAATGCAAGTTTACTGAGACCTCTTGGTGAGGGAGGTAAAATGAGACTGGCTGCCGACTTTGCACAGGTAAGAACTAACAACCATTGTTGCTTTTGTTTCCTCCATCTTGATTTATATTTTGAAATCTGAAAATTAAAGAAGTGTTTCAATGTAAGAAATGCAAAGTTAAAGAAGTAGTAGTTCAAACAAGTAGCATCTCCAGTGTTTCTTCAACAATGTCTCCATTCTCTTTCTGAAATGTTATTCACTATCTCCCATTCTGATAGCCTTTGTATTTGCCAGATGGAACTCCACTAAAATGGCCACAAGCAAGGTGGTCCATTGCCTGTGTGATGTCTACACGGCTCAGATCTTCCTGAAAAATTTCATTTCTTTTTCTTTTATCCTTTTCTTTGCAACTGTAACAGGTCTAATGTGTGTTCTTTCTTTCAATTTCACGTTATTGTCTAGACCACCAAACAAAACTTATTTGTGATTTTCATATGATCCTTTCATTATGAAGAGTAAATAAAGATTGTGCTATCACTGAGCTGAAATCACCTGTCTGCAAAAATGGCCATGACGTTGTTTTGCAACTTCAGATTGCCCTTTCATATTTAAGTCTATTACACACTGAAATCATACTTTGAGAACAGCACTGAATCTTTCTGCAGAATACTATTTAACCCTCTAGTTTAGCAACTTCAGACTTTAGTTCCATCATACTTTCAGATATTTTTCTGTCTTTTTATATTTTTTCTGGGTTATTTTCTTTACAGTCAAAATATTTTTAGTTACATGCTTTGCCAAAAAAAGAACTGCTTGTATTTTTCTAGGACATTTTGCACCTCTTAAGTTCCAAAACACTTGTGGTTGTTAGAAACATGGTAGCCAAACTGGTTGCACAGAGCACCCATCAATGTGATGTGGAAATCCTGATTTATTTTAGCATATAGATGGAAGAATGAAGGGTATTGAGGATAGGTTTTCTTGCTCATGTTGTTCACCTAAGAACAGAAGGGATCTTAATTTAACTGCTATGATAGAAAAGGAAATTGTAAACCACAAAATTGTTCTGTGCTCTTAGTAACTATAATTTAACATAATTTTCTGCACTCTTACAGAAATTTTACCTTTTTAAAATGAACTTGAGTGTGTCTCTTTCCATTCATTTTCAGCCTCTACTTTCATAACTTGTTTTGTAGTTTTAATTTTTTTTTGAGTCAATGGTACCCTACATTAAGGGAAGTAATGCAATTGTGAAATAGTTGTGCTATTTGGAAACAGAAAATAATTCATAATTCAGTGCATTTCTGCATTTTAATTTGTTTATCTTTTCATCTCTTCCTCATTTTTGCTTCTTGTGGGTTATTATCGTATTCTAATGATGTACTAGTCAATCTCACTTATCCATTTTCATTTCTTTGATTTATTTGACATATTTTAAACTAACGTTTAACTTCCTTCATGGACTTGGTCATGACATTCACGAATTTAAAACAAAAATCTAAGTCTGAAAGATTTCCATCAGCGTAATGCTATGGATTAAGCATAGCATTTTCAGCATGTAATCTATGCTGGCAGTTGAAAAGGAAAGTTACTTTATTGGATACCACGACTTTCCACTTGTGATGGTAAACTAAGGGTATATTAAAGAATGGAGCATTTATTAGCCAATTAAGTTTGCCATTATATATGAGATCTTGCTGTGCATACAGGCTTTTGCTTTCCCAAATGTGGGAATCACCCTATTTCAAGTTAATCATGTACACTTTGAAGCATTTGAGAAACATGACAAGGTTTAATATGGATACTTCGCAGGAGAGCTTGCGTTCAGAATGTAAATCTAGGATATTACAAGGGGAATTTTCTGAAAAATTTAGAGATAGACTCTTAAAAATGAAATAAGATTTAGAATTTTGTTCAATGTAATCATTTTTATCAATAATTTTTATATCTGACCAGTAATGCTTATCTTAAAAAAAAAAGTGTATTGTGAAGTTTTGGTTAAAGAAATTTTCAGACGTCTCTAGAATTTTCCAGTTGTCAGAGTACATAAAATTTTAGTTTTTAAATTTAAAGTTTAATTTGATACTTTCTGTAAATGTTACATTTTTTTATGTCATTTAATCTTTTAAAAGTCCAGTTTGATAATGTATGATATCTGTTCGATAAAAGTAAGGTGTTACTTTATTTGGTAAGTTATATTAGAAGTTGTTGTCTTACAATATTACAGATGGAATTAGCTGTGGCACCACTTTGCAGAAGAGTATCTGATCTAGGAAAATCATACCGATTATTAAGGTCATTCAGGTTAGTTACTTTCACATAAAGAATTTTGGATGAGACTTAAATCATTGATAAAGTGCATCAATTATAATAATTTTTCTTGATCTGTGATACTCCCAATTTTTCACTTGTATTTTATAACCTGAGTAATTTTTTTGATAGTCTTTGCAAACAACAGTATATGTAGTTTTTATTTTGTAAAGGGATTTAAATTCTAAAACTACTTTTTGTGCTGATGGAGAGATTAGAAATTAGCTAGAATAGTGCTAAGAATATTAGCCATAAAACAGCATGTGTGCTATATGTTTTTTTTTAAGAATTCAGAGAGTGGGATGGATTTTCAGTGAGGTCCAATTATTTCTTGAGAAACTATAGAATATATGACTTTAAAACAATTTCAGTTTCTCTGGTTAACAGTAAAATAAACTGCATGTATAATCAATGAATGTTCTGGGATAAGACATATGGACTAGGTTATGAAGTAAATCGAGATTTTTTTTTTCAATAAGACATGAATCAATATCCTGAGCACGTGACAAAGCTAGTGGCAGTACATCCAGAGAGCAAGCAATGGCAGATTGTAAGGAATTAAGATTATTGAATTTAAACAAAAGTGATTCCTGACAGAATATTTGTTGTTAAGTTTTTTCCCCCCTTTCTTCAGTTTAACAGAAGGTTGATGAAGTTTTTGAAAGTGTAGAGGGTTGTTGTAGGTTGCAACAGGACATTGACAGGATGCAGAGCTAGGCTGAGAAGTGACATAAGGAGTTAATTCCATTAAAGTGTGAGGTGATTTATTTTGGAAGGTCGAATTTGAAGACACAGTACAGGGTTAATGGCAGGATCCTTCACAGTGTGAAGGAACACGGTGATCCATGTCCATAGATCCCTCAAAGTTGTTGCAAGCTGATGAGGTTGTTAAGAAGACGTATGGCGTATTGGCCTTCATTACTTGAGGGATTGAGGTCAAGAGCCACGAGGTAATGTTGCATCTCTATAAAACCCTAATTAGACCACACTCAGAAGACTGGGTTTAATTCTAGTTGTCTCATTCTAGAAAGGATGTGGAAGCTTTAGAAAAGGTGCAGAGCAGGTTTACCAGGATGCTGCCTGGACTAGAGGGCATGTCTTATGAAGAGCTAGGGATTTTCTGTTTGGAGCAAAGGAGAATGTGAGGTGTTTAAGATGATGAGGCATAGATAGTGAGGATACCCAGAGACTTTTCTCCCCCAGGGCAGAAATAGCTAATACAACGGGTCATAATTTTAAGATGACTGGAGGAAAATATAGGAGAAATATCAGAGTTAAGTTATTTACACAGGGAGTAGTGGGTGCATGGAATGCCCTGCCAGGGGTGATGGTAGAGGTAGATACATTTAAGAAACTCTCAGCTAGCCACATGGATGGTAGAAAAATGGAGGAAAGGATTATGTAGGATTTTCAAAGTTCAAAGTAAATTTATTGTCAACGTACATGTATGTCACTGTATACAACCCCGAGATTCGATTTCTTATGGCCATTCTCAATAAACCTATAGAATAATAACAGAATTAATAAAAATCCGCACCAAATTGGGCGTTCAACCAGTGCACAAAAGGTAACAAACTGTGCAAGTACAAAAAGAAAGAAATAATAATAAATCAATAAGCATTAAATGTTGAGAACATGAGATAAAGAGTCCTTGAAAGTGAGTCTATTGCTTAGATTATATTGATCTTAAAGCAAGTTAAAAGGTCAACATATCTTAATCTACTTAGAGTAGGTAAAAGATAGGTCCTGTACTGTGCTGCATTCTAGAATGATATATGCATGGCAAGATCCCTTGGTAAAAATGACTAGATAATCAATGTTCAATGGATGTTTAAAAATTGACCTAGGCAGCAATAAAAATATTTTTGTGGAAATATTATTAAGGTAACTCTTGCATGTATATAGAAGGAAAGATTTTGTTTGAAACGGCATTCAAAAAGCAGTACTTCCTTAGTATTACACGAAAGTACCAGCTTTGTTAATTTGTACAAGTCACTATAGTGAGACTAGTATTCATAACTTCTGCATTCAAAGCCAAATGAGCTGCAAGTGACAACTATCGAATTGTGAGGTGGCACATAATAAAGCAAAAATTAGAGGATTGGGAACTTTTAAAAAGCAACAGCTAAAAATAATTAAGAAGGTAAAGATGGAATACTGAAGTAAGCTAGCCAGATTAAAGAGGATACCAAAAGTTTCTTCAGATACTTAAAATGTAAAAGAGAGGCAGAAGTGGGTATCAGACCGCTGGAAATAATGCTGGAGAGGTAGTAATGGGGACACTGAAATGGCAGATAAACTGAACAAGTATTTTACATCAGTCTTCACTGTGGAAGACAATAGCAGTATGGTGGAAGTTCCATGTGTCAGGGGTCATGAAGTGTGTTAAGTTATCATACCTAGAGAGAAGGCTCTTGGGAAACTGAAAGGTCTGAAGGTAGATAAGTCACTTGGACCAGATGATGTACACCCTAGGATTCTGAAAGAGGTGACTGAAGAGATCATAGAGGCATTAAGAATAAGTTTTCAAGAATCATTAGATTCTGGAATAGTTCCAAAAAACTGGAAAATTGCAAATGTCATTCCACTCTTCAAGAAGGGAGAGAGGCAGAAGAAAGGAAGCATTAGGCCAATTAGTCTGAGCTCAGTGGTTGGGAAGATGTTGGAATTGGTTATTAAGGATGAGGTCTTGGGGTACTTAGAGGCACATGATAAGAATAGGCCATAGTCAGCATGGTTTCCTCAAGGAAAAATCTTGCCAGACAAATCTGTTGGAATTCTTTGAAGAAATAACAAGCAGGATAGTCAAAGGAGAAAGGGTTGATGCTGTATATTTGGATTTTCAGAAGCCCTTTGACAAGGTGCCCCACATGAGGCTACTTAACAAGCTATGAGCCCATGGCATTACAGGAAAGATTCTAGCATGGATAAAGCAATGATTTATCCATAAATCTGATAAAGCTGATAGGCAGGAGGCAAAGAGTGGGAATAAGGGAGTTTTTTTCTGGATGGCTGCTGGTGATTAGTGGTGTTTCATAGGGGTTTGTGTTAGGACTGATTCTTTTTATGTTATTGTCAGTGATTTGGATGTTGGAATTAATGACTTTGTTGCAAAGTTTGCAAGCAATATGAAGATGGGTGGAGGGGCAGGTCGTTTAGAGGAAGTAGAGAAGGTAGACAGATTAGGAGAATGGGTAAAGAAATGGCAAATGGAATAGTGTTGTGAAATGTATGGTCATACACTTTAGTAGAAGAAATGATTGACTACTTTCTAAATGGAGAAAAATTACAAAAGTCTGAACTGCAAACTGACTCAGGAGTCCTTGTGCAGCATCCCATAAAGGTTAATTTGCAGATTGAGTCTATCGTGAGGAACGCAAATGCAATGTTAGCATTCATTTCAAGAGGATTAGAGTATAAAAGCAAGGATGTAATGCTGAAACTTTATAAAGCACTGGTGAGGCCTCACTTGGTGTATTGTGAGCAGTTTTGGGCTCCTTATCTTCAAAAGGATGTGCTGAAACTGGAGAGGTTCAAAGAAGGTTCCCAAAAATGATTTCAGGATTAAATGGCTTGTCATATGAAGAGTGTTTGATGGCTCTGGGCCTGTATTCACTGGAATTCAGAAGAATGAGGGGTGACCTCATTGATACCTATCAAATGGTGAAAGGCCTTGTTGAGTGGTTGTGGAGAAGATTTTTCCTGTGGTGGGAGAATCTAAGACCAGAGAACACAGCCTTAAAATAGAGCAGTGTCCTTTTATAACAGAGATGAGGAGAAATTTCTTTAGCTAGGGAGTGGTGAATCTGTGGAATTCTTTGCCACAAGCAGCTGTGGAGGCTAAGTCTTTATGTATATTTAAGGCAGACATCGATAGATTCTTGATTGGTCGGGCATGAAGGGGATTGAGGCTAAGAGGAATATTGGATCAGCCATGATGAAATAGTGGAGCAGACTCAATGGGCCAAATTGCCTGATTCTGCTCCTAAGTGTTACGGTTTTATGATCATGAAGCTGATAGAAAATTTGATTTTTAGCAATTCACAAGAATATAGTTCTGTTTGAGTAAATAACTGTATTTCACTGTGGAACCACAAATTGAAGATTGTATAATTTGATTAAGGTTCTTGGAAGAGGTACTTGTATTGCTTTATAAAATAGCATTGGGAAAATATGATCTATATCACAATTGGTATGGTGTGCATTAGTTACACTAGTGTAATATTGTTTCAGATAGCAATGAGTTAACAAAAGCAGCAATATCAGAAGTCATAGATCATCTCCTTGACAACATGGGAATTTGGCTAGTATTACATCCTATACAATTTCAGGATTGATTTTCTTGCTATATTTGCTTAAATCTGTTTTGTACTTCACAGACCGTTACTTTTCCAAACAAGTGAACATATTGCTAATAGCCCAGCGGCAGGGGATATAATACCATACAGCACTATTCTTCATTTCCTCTTTACCAGAGCACCTACAGATCTAAAGTCACCTCACCAGGTACTTATCAAATTTCATTCCCATTTTCCCTCTTCCTGTGAATTAATATATATCATATAACAAAATGAATCAGTATATTTTGATGCATTGAAGCTCTAATTCAGGTTTTGTCTTTTCATTTGAAACTTTTATTTATCTTCTATATGATGTAAAATGCTTTATCTTTCATTGTCCAAACATAACACCAATTATGTTATCCCTAGCACTATTATTAAATTCTAGAGGTTTAATTTAGGGAATGTCTTTCAATTTATCTATCTAATCTTGATGTAATATTTACTTATTTAGCAATACAGTGTGGAGTAGGCCCTACCAGCTCTTCAGCCCACACTGCCCTAGCAACTATAAAAACCTGATAACTCCTAACCTAATCATGGGACAATTTACAAAGACCAGTTAACCTACCTTGTACATCTCTGGACTGTGGGAGGAAGCTGGATGACCTGGAGAAAACTCATGCATTCCACAGGAAGGACTGCATAGGCTTCTTACAGAATGGTGCTGGAATTGAATTCCGAAGTCTGGAATGCACCAAGCTGTAATAGCATCCCACTAACTGCTACACTGCCGTGGACCCTTTTTTTTTTGGATTACCTACAGTCCCAATGAGCATCCACTAAAATCATGAAAGGACTTGAATTTTATAGTTGTGACTCCTGGTATTTGTGTTTTTAGATCAGCTTCCTGTTGTTACAATATGCCATTATAGCATAGATCCCGGATCCCTGTGGCACTGCCTGTTTTCAGTATCATGTTTTGTTTACCTGTCTTTTAAATGCTTTGTTTCTTCCAAGTTCAGCTTAATTCTAATGATTATAAAGAAGGACTTTATATTTCAGAGTTTACTGCCCTCATAGTATATTACATGCAAACCTAGGCAGGGAATTAACACCTCTCAAAAATCACCAGAGACAGAAGCTTTCTTCAGAGTTTTTAATGAGAAGACTGTGAAAAGATATTGCTGCTTCAAGGACAAATAAAGAGTGGATAAAGATGGATGTCTTTCTAATGTGTGTTTTAAGTCAAAATTTGAACTAACCTATGCAGGAAATGATATTTTTTTTAAAAAAGGGCTTACGAACAGTGAGTGATGTTTGTACAAAACAAACTGCATACAAACTGAACGGTGCCTCTAGAGACAGAATACTCCCCCACCTGACATCCATGATGTCAAACTTAACTAATGAAACTAAAAGTCAAATTGCCATTTAATTAAGACTTTGGCAAAAGAATGGACTGTCTCAGGAACTAGTCTTGAAACAGTCGTACTGCAGTCTTTAACTGTTCTTGCTTTGAAAATGTTGTCCTTGATGACATATTTCCTCATGTAACATCAGAGCAAGAGACACTTGCTCGTTCGGAGTAACGATTGGGTGAGGTATCTCTGAAGTGAGTTGTGCTGTCTTAATACGTACTCCAACTCACCGCAGCCTAGTGGTCCCCAACCTCCGGGCCGCGAAGCATGCAAGGGTTCAGCGGTAGCCAGAACGCACCCAGCACATCTTTAAAAAAAACAAAATAAACAAGCTAATTAATTAGGTGCTGCCCAGCACATAAATGTCAGCTCAGATCATTGGCTATTGCCGATTGCGTGAAATCAGTAATTGCCTCTGATCTGGCCCAACATTTACTTGCCAGTGGCACCTAATTAATTAGCTTGTTTATTTTGTTTTTTTTTCTTAAAGATGTGCTGGGTGCGTTCCAGCTACCGCTGAACCCTTGCATGCTTCGCGGGCCGGTATTGGTCCGAGGCCCGAAGGTTGGGGACCACTGCCGTAGCCCCTCCAAGTCATTAAAGTAGCAGAGTTCAGTAAGGTAACTTTGGATTAGGAGAGGTGCTTGCTTTGTGATGAACTGAACGTCCTCCACATCCAACTATCTTTGAACAACAAGGATTCTAATCTTTGCCTGATTCAGTTGTTCTGCATTGAGGTGTTGCTTACAAATCTCCCAACCAATGCAAGGGCTGCCTTTGGCTACTCTTTATTTGTAATTCGAAGGAAGACTGCCAGCTGGAATGTGCCAGCTTATGATCATCTGCCAAGAGACAGAAGACCAACTTGCATGAATCTGGTTGAGCAGTGGTAGTTATGTTGGGGTGCCTGGTTTGCTTACCCACAATCTTCCCTTTTATACAGATTCTACTCTGAGAGTCTGAGGTGACTTGGGTATCCATTCTCCTGGACATTAGTCTTGGAAGATACTGACAGTGGTTTGATGAGCTCCATCGAGGCAGACTTCACCCACGATGACCCAACCTAGGTCCAGTTGTTGGGCATTAGTTGTGTCATGCTGACCACTATTCATATACCTTACGTGCATGGATGGTGTCTCTGCCAAGCAACAGGACAACCCCAGCAGAAGAGTCAAATGGGGGGGGGGTGGGGTTTGTCTGCTATGTCCTTAAGAAGTGGATGACTGTGTGCAGCTTCAGGGGTTGGGATTTCATCCCTGCTGTTGGGAATTTGGTCGCTGATCTCCCCTCCTGTAACTCCACAACAAATCCGCTGGCTGTTCTTACAACAAATTCTGGTGTCTCAGAAAATGTCTATAAATTGTTTCAGGAGACTGAACCTTGGATGCTGAATGCAGTAAACAATGTTGACTTTGGCAATAACACATTGCTCTGATCATCGAACAATACATATAGATATCTTTTTGGGTAGATGCTTGCTAGACATATTTTAGAGCGGGATTTGCCTCGATACCTTTCCTCACATCTTTATGCATGAGGAAGTAGCTACATGTGATGAATGCTCAGCTGGCTTCCTACCGTGTTCTGCTGCAGGTGTGTTGGAACTGATAATAGCCCAAGGCGCTGGCCTTGAATGTAGAGCCAGTGGTTTTTTTCTGAACCATGTTCATTTCCTTAGAGAGTCCGGTTTCTTATGTCTTTTGTCTTTTGGGGTTTGTGGTAGACTTTTCTACTTCTGCTTTGTTGATTTATGATACAGGTTTTGGTTTACCCTGCTTCTACTAGAGACCTCTCTTTGAGGTGTTGCTGGGTTGAGAGCATGAAACTAGGGCCATTTTGCATTTCTGCGTGTTGGGAGACAAATTTCAGAAAGAATGAACATTGTCAATAAAGGGCATGATGCTTTTGTTTTATATTCAGACATTACAGTTATCCACCGTTCTTGCATGTTGTTCGGTAGTTTCTCCACTATAGGGTTCATTCCTTTTACAGTGTCCAAGATATAGGTAACTCTTGTTTTTTGCAGCTTGTAGTTCTGACAACAGATCTGCATGCTCCAGTAGCTTCTGTGGTTCTTTGTGTGAGAACTTTGGTAAGCTGTTGAGTCTGCTGAAGTTGAAATCTGAATTAACTCAGCAGGAATTGATGTAAAAGAGAGAGCTTCCGAATGGGAAGTGATAGTTATACAAATTGGAACTACATACCATACAAACAGCGCCTCCAGAGGTAGAACAAGCATCATCATTCATCTCTGCACATCTAATACTCAATTGAAAGACTGTATAATGAACCTTCTTAAAATAGCCGTTTAAATTTCACTTTTCAATTTTTCTCCTGATGTTTTCTGATATACACTTATCCATTTTTCAATTGAACTTTTCTCATTATTGGAGTCATATTATTATTTTATAGATTGCAGGAATGTTGGGCAAGGGTACACATCTCAATTTCCATGTTATTTAAAAATTCCATCATAAAGTCAGAATTAAGTTATCTCTGTATTTGCACAATCACAAAGAATTTTGTGTGTATTATACAATTTTTTTTAAAGCTTCAGTTATATAATACAGTAATTAAGAGCTGTGAAATCATTACAGAGGGCAGAGTGGTCTGTAGCAAGGTATTCTCAGTGGCTTGATGACCATCCATCAGAAAAGGATCGATTAATTCTCATCAGGTAATGTAATTTCTGGAGTTATTGTAAAGCATGTTTACATGGAGATCTCTGAATAAATGGGGGCCAATGTATTGGTTCTTTATTGTCACATGTACGAAGATGCAGTGAAAAGCTTGTCATGCATGCTGTTCATACAGATCAAATCATTACAGTGCATACAGTACAATAAGGTAAAACAATAACAATGCAGAATAAAGTGTAGAAGCTATCAAAAAATGCAATGCAGGTAAATGATAAAGCACACAATCTTTACAAGGTAGATTATGAGGTAAAGAGTCCATCTTATTGTACAAGATGTCATTCAAGAGTCTGGTACATTGAACAGAAGCTGTCCTTGAGCCTGGTGATATATTTTATCTTCTGCCTGATAGGGAGAGGGGAGAAGAGAGTATGTCCAGGGTGGTGGGTCCTTTCATTATGCTGGGTGCTTTACTGAGGCAGTGAGTATAGACATACTTCAGAACCAGGTTTATTATCACTGGCATGTGACATGAAATTTATTAACTTAGCAGCAGCAGTTCAATGCAATACATAATACACAAGAGAAAAAAATAATAAATAAGTAAATCAATTACAATATACGTATATTGAATAGATTTTAAAAACATGCAAAACACAAATACTGTATATTAAAAGAAGTGAGATGGTGTCTAAGGGTTCAATGCCCATTTAGTGATCAGATGGCAGAGGGGAAGAAGCTGATCCTGAATAACTGAGTGTGTGCCTTTAGGCTTCTGTACCTCCTACCTGATGGTAATAGTGAGAAAAGGGCATGCCCTGGGTGCTAGAGGTCCTTAATAATTGACGCTGTCTTTCTGAGATACCGCTCCCTGAAGATGTCCTGGGTACTTATACCCAAGATAGAGCTGACAAGGTTTACAACCCTCTGCAGCTTCTTTCGGTCCTGTGCAGTAGCCCTTCCATACCAGACAGTGATGCAGCCTGTCAGAATGCTCTCTACAGTACATCTGTAGAAGTTTTTGAGTGTATTTGTTGACATGACAAACTTTTCAAACTTCTAATTAAGTATAGCCGCTGTCTTCCCTTCTTTATAACTACATCAATACGTTGGAACCAGGTTAGATCCTCAGAGATCTTGACACCTAGGACTTCAAACTGCTCACTCTCTCCACTTCTGATCTGTATATGAGGATTGGTATGTGTTCCTTTGTCTTACCCTTCCTGAAGTGCACAATCAGCTCTTTCATCTTACTGACGTTGAGTGCCAGGTTGTTGCTGTGGCACCACTCCACTAGTTGGCATATCTCACTCCTGTATGTCTTCTTGTCACCACCTGAGATTCTACCAACAATGGTTGTATCATCAGCAAGCTTATATATGGTATTTGAGCTATGCCTAGCCACACGGTCATGTGTATACAGAGAGTAGAGCAGTGGGCTAAGCATATATTCCTGAGGTGCGCCAGTCAGCAAGAAGGATATGTTATCACCAATCCACAGAGATTGTGGTCTTCTGATTAGGAAGTCAAGGATCCCATATGTACTTGTGGTCACCATACCTAGCTGTTGTATATCCACACAAAATGCTTTCAATGGTTAATTGATAAAAATTGTTGAGAGTAAATGATACGCCAAATTTCTCTAGCCTCCTAAGGAAGTAGTTTTTTTTTTGTGGGCTTTCTTGGCTGTGACATCAATATAGTTGGACCAGGACAGGCTATTGCTGATGTTCACATCTAGGAAATTGAAGCTCTCGACCTAAACATTGTTGATGTAGACAGGAGGATGTGTATCACCCACCTTTCTGAAGTCAGTGACCAGTTCTTTTGTTGACATGTATATGCAATAAATTGTCAGAAAATGTTATAAGATTTTAAAATATTATTGCAGAAATTAAAAGCTTATGCTATAGGAGGCAATACATACATGGACAGAAAATTATCTGCAGAACAAGGAAAGTAACATGAATGAGTGTTTCTTCTAGTTGGCAAGATGCAGCAAGTGACACAGATCAGCGCTGCAGGCCTTATGCTCTATAATTTAAATAAGTGACGTATCAAGTCACAGAAGGATTGGTTGCTAGATTTGCCGATGACCAAGAATGTAAATTCTGACAAGGAGCCAAAGAGGGTATAAATAAATAAAGGGATATAAATAAATTGAGTGGTCAAAGATGGTAAAATGAATATAACTATTTAATTTAGCAAAAGTTTTAAAGCATATTATCTAAATATGAACAATTCTAGAGCTCTGAATTGCAGAAAGATCTGGGTGACTCAGTGCATGCTTTGCAGAAGCCTGGTATTAAGATATAACCAGTAATTTGGAAAGCTAATAGAATATTATCCTTTACTGCTGGGTGAATCAAATTCAAAAGTGGAGATGGTATGCTTCATTTATGTATGACAGTGGTGAAATTACATCAGCAGTACTGTGTTGTCATGGTCTCATCGAGCAAAATTAATTTATTGGAAGCAATTCTGTGATGCTTTATTTGACCCATTGTTAGGTTTCTTTTGAAGAGAGGCTCACCAGCTTCAGCTTGCATCCACTGAAGTGACAAGAAATTAGATCAAAACCTACTATGAAGTTTTAACAGAATTGAATTTATTACTTATATCCTTCATATAGATGAGGAGTAAAAATCTTTACATTATATCTGTCTAAATGTGCAATTTATATTAAATAGTATGTACAAGAGCATAGTCAATATAAAATAGAAATACAGTTGTGTCAGCGTGAGTTAAGCAGTCTGATGGCCTGGTAGAAGAAGCTGTCCCCGGAGCCTGTTGGTCCTGGCGTTTATGCTGTGGTTCCCAGATGGTAGCATAAAGAGATGATGTTTTGTCAATTGTTATATTTTTATCACAAAGCATCATTATGATAGTCTGACACTACTTCATAATGGACTAGCTTCTACCACAAATGTGATACTTAATGTGTCAATTAGTTGTAATAGAAAGTATTATTGGTTATGATTTTAATTTTTTAATGTTATCTTAATACAAAAGTGAAGTTCTGTTGTTTTTTACAGAGGTGCTCTTGAGGCTTATGTTCAATCGGTACGAGCAAGAGAAGGGAAAGAATTTGCTTCCGTTTATCCAATAATGCTGCAATTGCTCCAAAAAGCCATGGCTTCAGTACAGTAAATGTTTTTTTTCCTGAACCCAAGCAGGATTTGCAGTCTGTTTAGATAATTCATAAGTGTGACATATTAATTGTTATGAGGGGTGATTGATAACCTTGTGGCCTAAGGTAGAAGGAGTCAATTTTAGAAAACCTAGCACATTTATTTTTCAGCATACTCCCCTCCTGCATTTACACACACAGTCCAGTGGTCTTGGAGCATACAGATCCTTCTTTGTAGAAGTCGGCGTCTTGGACCTCCAGAAGTAGTCCACAGCAGGTGTGATTGATAAGTTTTGTGGTCTAAGATAGAAGTTCTGTATAACTCATCTCCTTCTACCTAGGCCACAAACTTATCAATCACCCCTCGTAGTTATTAAATTCCTAGTGTTATAACTTTTTAAATTTTATTGGAAAATTATATTTTACTTTTGAGAGCAGGATAATCTACTTTGGTAAATTAGTTAATGAGGTGACTTGGTTAAGGGAAAAAGAGGCTACTATTTGAATGATGCATAAGGTATCCTTACATCAATTTAAGAATTGATGTTTAAACTTAAGATTACCATGAACTGACTGTGGAGGATCCAATTATTAAACAATAGTTTATTGAACTTGGTAGAAAAGTGTCTCTAGGGCATTGCTTCTAACATACTGCCATGAACCAAAAATCATATGTAAAGTAAGCATTTTATTTAATACACAAGTAGATATAATGAAAACTAATAACCAAAACTGTAATTTAAAGCAGTGCTAATTACAATGCTGGGATCAAAAGCAAAATGTATTTTGTGAGATAAGCATAACTTACAAAATTGTTTAGATTTATTAAAGATGTCAACTCTGTATACTGTTTCTTTAATGTTATTTCACATCTTGTTACTAAACATAAAATCAAGAGCTTATTAACCCTTTCCATTGAAAGTTATGTTTATTTTTGTTTCAAGTCCTGTCAAAGATTCAGTTGAAATGTTCTTAGTACATTCATTCCCAACTCTCATTACAGCACATTAAAAGTATGACTAAAGGAAATGCCAAGCATACACTCTTGATTGCTGCAAATAACCCTCTGTCTTATGTGGGCAGAAAATCAACAGTAAAGGAAGGATAAAAGAGTGAAACAATTTAAATTAGTGGTTGCCAACCCATCAATCGCGATTGACTGGTCGATCTTTGAAACTTTCTTAGTAGGTCCCCAAAAAAAAGAAAAATAAGTACACAAATACTGTTGAGAGATTGTTTCCAGGTTGTGAGGTTTTAGTTCTGTTCTTTCTGCCCAGTGCGCATGCATGCGTGTAGCTCCCCCGCCACACACAACACAGTGTACTTCAGTGGTCCCCAACCACCAGGCTGCGAGAAAATGATATGATTTGGCGATATGAGTCATGTACCTTTCCTCATTCCTTGTGTAACCCCCTGGGTCGCCTCAGGCTGGCTCAGCTCGTTTCGTCTGGGGGAGCAGCCTTCGGCCCCACCAAACTGGGTAATCAGCTGGTGTGGATGCTGTGTGATGTCCCCGCCTCACCCAAAACCAGACAGTACACCATATGCGATTAAATGAGTACAATTTATAAATGTTACTATAACTAAGTGATTAATAACGATACAGTATATATGAAGAGAAAATTAAAGAAAAGGCGCCAAACTTATCAAAGTCCAAACCACTTCGTGCACAACCGTTGGAGCTCAATTTCTGAAGTCTTCTGGCCACCATTCGATCCCCTCCAAACTCCTCGACTCTCCAAACAGCTCAGGACCCTCCGAGTGGTCAACCAAGCACATCTAGCTTCATCCCCCCCCCCCCTCGGAGAATCTCCCGGCCTCGGACCCCCCTTTGGGGTCCGATCCTCGCCCAGCTTAGAGCATTGCATCCTCTCTCTCGACCCCCTCGCGCCGATCTGCCCAAAAGCCCGTCAACAAAAGCTTCCAGACTCAGAAGAAAGAACATTAATCCCCATTTGGTTTACAAAGGAATACCATTCTCGTTATCAGTAAATTAGCATTCCTGCTAGTTAACAAAAGGAAACCCTTTCCCAACAGTAACAAAGAAAAAAAAGAAACCCCCTTTACACAATTTGTCCAGGGGAAAAAGGAGATCCAGCCACTCTCCAACCCACCTCCCGTACACGCAGGTGCTGTGAGAATCGAGTTAATGCCTCGCGCCCGCCAACAGTATCAAACCCACAACAAATACCGTTATGAAATACACTTTAAAGAGTTTACTAAAATTAAAAAAAATAGTAGACAATATATATATATATATATATATATATATATATGTACAAGGAAAAAAACAAAAGGCGCCAACTTATCAAAGTTCAGTCTGTTTAGTGCACTCGTTGGAGCTCAATCAACGAACCAATCGACCCATCCGGCCGTCACACCAGGGACCACCCCGGTGGTCTTACGAGCAGTCCAGCACACGTCCACCTTCCTCAGCGTCTTCCTCGGCCTCTCCAAAAAACCCGCAAAAACCCCTCCCCCAAGTTCCCAGCATCACAAGACACAATGACATTCCCCATTGATTAACAAATGAATACAATTACCATATCAGCCATTCTAAAGTGAAACAACGGCGAGAGAAACACTTATCCGACAAAGAAACATTCCTACTTGTAACAAACCAAAGAGGCCATTTTGAGTAACATACCCAGGACATTGTACATTCTCTCCCCACCAGCAAATGTCATGCCCTCATGGCATTACTAGAGGTCCCCAAAGCCTTGCAACACACAAAACCCAACCCAGGTGCAGAAAGCAGTGACATAACTACCCAGAGCAGTAGAAATCACACTCGGTTCTCCCGGTACCACATATGTCAACCGCTCCGGGGGGCGCCTAATCCTCTGAGATCTCCATACCCCTTCTGCCCCACTGGGCTCCCTCGTCACCTGCGAACCCACTGTCTCGGACACCCCAGGTCTACCTGACAGACCCGCACCCCCTTCCTCACAGGGGTCCTCCCTCACCCGAGATCTCCAGCTCACGCTCGGGTTCCACCCTCTCTCCCACCAATGTAGGCTGCCTCTCCATCTGACTCTCAAGAACTTCCCTCCTCTCACCCAATTCAGTATGGGAAGGGCCAGGAGCCTCCTCTCCTGGTATTGGAGCACCAGCGAATGGGAACAGGACCCACTCATCTGAGTCGTCCTCCTCTGAATCGGTAGCCATTCCCGGGTGAGGGACCCATCCCCGCTCTTCAGCAGCGGGCTCTTCCCGTTCTCCGCGCCCTCGCAGAGTCCTTGTACTGGGCGTAACCTCCCACTCGGGCTCCTTATCCACCTGCACCGCTTGACCCAGTGGCAGCAGGTGATTCCTATGGAGTACCTTGATAGGCCCTTTTCCATCCTCGGGTTTCACCCGGTAAACTGGCAGGTTCGGCATCTGGCTCTCTATTACATAGGGGCTGGCCGCCCATCGATCTGCCAACTTGTGCTTACCAGGGAGTCCCAAATTCCGTAAAAGGACCCGGTCGCCCAGTAATAATTGTACAAACTTCACCTTTCGATCATACCGCATCTTATTCCTCTGATTTTGTTTGGTAGCCGCCGCCTCGGCCAACTCGTACGCCCGCTGTAACTCCCTCTTCATGTCGGACAGGTACTTTAGATGGGACTTCCCGGGAAATTCACCCACTCCACCTCCAAAACACACGTCAATGGGCAACCTCGCTTCCCGCCTGAACATCAGATAATAGGGCGAATACCCTGTAGCATCATTGCGAGTACAATTGTAACAGTGAACCAATTGTCCAATATGACGACTCCACCTGCTTTTCTGCCCAATCTCCAGCGTCCCGAGCATATCCAACAGGGTCCTGTTGAATCTCTCTGGCTGAGGATCTCCCTGTGGGTGGTAAGGGGTAGTCCTGGATTTCTCAACCCCAAGCATAGTCAGTAATTCCTGGATAAGGCGGCTCTCAAAGTCTCGCCCCTGATCACTATGGATTCGCCTGGGAAGGCCGTAATGCACAAAGTACTTCTCCCATAACACCTTCGCCACTGTCGTCGCCTTCTGATCCTTGGTGGGAAATGCCTGAGCATAGCGAGTGTAATGATTGGTGATGACTAATACATTCGCGGTGTTGCTGGTGTCAGGCTCAATCGACAGGAAATCCATACATACCAGGTCCAGAGGTCCCGCACTCTGCAAGTGCAACAGTGGTGCCGCCAACGCTGGCAGGGTCTTCCTCTGGATGCAACGACGGCATCCCCTACAGTATTCTTCGACATCCCTCCTCATCCGGGGCCAGTAGAACCGGTCTTTGAGTAATCCATATGTCTTTTCCACCCCCAAATGTCCAGAATCATCATGTAAGGCCTGGAGTACAGCCTGGCGATACTCCTCCGGCAGGACCAGTTGCCAACAGCGGGGTTGGTCCGGAGGCGTCGTTACCCGGTACAAGATTTTGTTCTTTAACTTCAACCGAGGCCACTCCTTCAACAACAGAGGCATGTATGGATGTTTCGCCTTCTCAGCCAACGCCCCATCCCCCTTCTCGACCGCTCTCCACACTGTGCCAATGCCCGGGTCATTTTGCTGAGCAGTTGCCACTTCCCCCGGACTCAGTTCCGGCAACTGTTTAGTCCCCAGAGCGGTCAGGTCACAATAAACTAGGGGTATGGCATCATCAAATACCCCAAATGGTCCATGGCTCGTTCCAGCCTCCCTCTTCCCTTGGCCTTCACGGTGATAACAAACTGACACATCGCCTTCACTCCAGGGGCAGGGACACTCTCCCACTCCTCGTCCCTCTCCTCCTCCCCCGGCTCCCGACGAGACAATGCATCCGCATCGACATTCTTGCTTCCGGGGCGGTACCTCAGCTGAAATCATATACCGACAAATTGGCGATATGAGTCAGCTGCACCTTTCCTCATTGTCATGCCCACTGTTGAATACATGTGAGGTCATCAGTCGTCTAAACGCAGTGATACCCTCACGCCAGGAATCATTGGTTGGCCTTGCACAACTGGCGGGAAGTGCCATTACTACTGGCCCGGAGCACAGACAGATGGGTGCTGCCTCTAAACCTGTTTAGCACACCGAATGTTCGTGGGGAACCCAGTGCTAAAATATTTGCAGATGATCTAATTTGTGCTCAGGGTTTTGTAAGTAGCAGAGAAGTTACCTTGCTGCAATCTATTGAAACAAACTTTTGTTGGCCGAGAGATCCTACCGGGGGGGGGGGGGGGGGGGGGGAAGGATGTGCCCACTCCCTGTTGCACTCCTCACACGGTCCGTCACTCTCTCCGGACTGTGACCACCGTGGCGCCGGTACGGGGACCTCCAGCCCTGACCTTGTCCTCACACCCACCCATGACCAGCCACACCTGGCCAAGGTGGCGGGCAGGAGGGAGGCTGTCTAATGAGGCAATGAAGCCCTCAAAACTGCTTCAGCACCTTGAGTCCAAGCACCCTACACTTAAAGACAAATCCACTGAGTTTTTTAAGCAGAAAAAAACATGAGCAAGTGGGACAGAAGCTAAGTGCTGAGAGCCACGTAAACCAAATTGCAGAGTAGACTGGACATAAGGAATCTGCTTCGAGTATCGCTGTATTCCAGTTGTTTAATACCCCCCCACCCCCAAGAATACTCTCAATATAAAACCAGTCTGTAGTGCAATAAAGGGTGGTGACCCCCTGGTGTACACACATTATTTCTACTTCTGGGTTGGGAGGTTTTATTTCTGGTCTTTTCTGCCTGGTGCGCATGCGTGTGACGAAATGATTTAGTAGGTCGATCTTGCCTTTCACTAAGGCTGAAGTAGGGGATCTTGGGCTTAAAAAGGTTGGTGACCACTAGTTTAACTAATAGTCAAGGTTGTGGAGAAAATGGTGTTGCTGTAATCAGTCAAATGATGGTGTGTCTATATTAACGTTTATAAACTTTCATCATGATGCCCTTTGTTTGAATTAGTCAACTTTAACCCTTAAATCATATCTGTTCATTTTTCAGCAGCCTATGCACATTAACTGATAGATGGAAAGAGCTGTCAGGTAGAAAAAGTAACTGACTCAATAAAGTAACATCAACAGGACAATGCAGCACAATTTTGTACATAATTTTGTGAATAGATTAAGGAAAAAAATCTAGACATTTAACACTTTACATATTTATTTGAACTTGAATACAATAATTTTTTTTGTGCAAGAGTTCCTGTGGGAATAACAGCCTGCATAAAGACATAAATTTACTTGAGTTAAAGCAGTTTATATAAATGTTGATCTGTGACTATGAATATCAACACTGAGTGGCATAAATGCCAATCCATGAAAATGACTCAATGAGACATTCTCATTTTTCATAATGTTGCAAGAAACACTAAAGTGCAATAGTCCTTAAGCACAATGGCAAAATTGTGGCCCACGTGCTTGTTGTGCCCCAATTTATGAATACAAGCCTCGAGTTTTATGGCAACTTTTGTTGGCTAAAACACCACAAAGTAAATTTGGGAGCATCCCTGCTACATATACTAATTCCCCCACTGTTTGCAAATAAAGTTAATTGAATTAAAATTGTGCAATATAATAAGTGATACAAATCATGATACAACAGTAGTTATACAGAATTTAAACTTTACCCATTTACATTCTTAAAAATAGACATCTTTATATACCAACTTTCCTCCCTTAACTTAGCACCACAGGATTTTTTAGTACAAAGTTTTCAAGCCTAAAAGCTATATTTACCTGAAATAATCTTTGACTGAACTTTGGAAGAATGAGGAATTATGGCCATTTACAATACACAATTAAGAAAGTCAGAAAGATTAAATGCTTAAGATTTACAACACTATCAGCTATTTATATAAAAAGCAAACTACACTCACTTTATTACAGTTATCTAAATATAGATTTATCACAAAATCTTCAAAATTAAAACTGAAATATATAGATACATTGAGTCTTTTTGCTCACTTGCATCCAGTTTTCTAAAATTCATTCCAAATGGTGAAAGTAGAGGATAAAGTGGGTTTCTGAAAGTCTGGTTACTGCTGCTGTGAACCCTGTTATGAAAGAAAGAAAAAAATCAATACAGCAAGTTTAATTATCCTAAGGATAACTCTGTAATTGTATGTGAAGTGTTATACATAGACAGGGGTCAACATGACAAAGAAAACCTCTGAACATTATGAACTATTGATTCTACAGATTAGTTCCACATGTGCAAATTCATTCAATGGGTAGGTCACAGTACCATGATACACACACCTTATCAATTCCTCAGAAGAAAGCAGACCACTGACTATTCTCAGTATTTGTTATACACAGAAAGAAAATTGCTTTGCTGCCAGTTTAATAAAACCAGCAATGGTATTGGTGTAACAGAATAAAGAAATACGACTAATGCAAAGTACTTTTTCAGTGGAAGAGAAAATGGACTAATACTGAAAGGGTAAGTACAACAAAGGTAGAAAACAAATATATCGAGTAAAGCATCATACAAAAATTTGAGATTTTTTTTAGATCTATTGCAGTAGCTACTCAAGTGCCATTTTACCACTTCAGCCTGCAAAAGCAAAATAAGTTGGCTGCTGGAAATGCGAGAATAGAAAATAATGAAAATACTCAGCCAATATTGATGAACAGAGAAACAAGGTTAACATTTGCTTGATAGCCTTCCAAACAAATTGAGAATAACTTGTGTACTCAAAAAGCAATCTAAATTACACTATCTTCACTCTCATCCATAACGTGTGACATCAATTTCCACCTTATCCTTCATTTCTTAGCTTTGCCACTGCCAATTCCACCTCTCTAAATGCATGATTAACTGTCTAAATTTTAACATTCTAGTGTTTTTAACTTTACAAAATAAAGCTGCTTAAAATGAATCACGTAATAGCCACTGCCTTCTCTCCAGAAAAAGCATTTTAAAAATAAACAGAGGTATCTGATCACCTTAAATATCAACAGCAAAGACTTCAGTGACAACAAAGAATTGCTAATTATTGCTGTACTCTAACAATGAAAGAATCACTCAAGTTGACAACTATAATTCTATTGTATTCTTTTCCCTCGTATATTCTGAGACCATCAGCTATTAATACTTATTATTAAGTAAAAAGTATTAAGAGGTTAAAAACATTTGAGAACACAGATTATTTTAAATACTTACAGAGTTGCTACGTTTTCTTTTCCAGCAGTCTGGGTTAAGGCGTTTTTGTTCCTCCGCCAGAGCCTTGGCTTCCAATGTATAAATTCTCCTCTCTTCATTTTTCATCATTTTCCACTTGTCACCTAAAATTACACTGATGGCCCTATGTAACAAGTGCATTGTATTAGACCAAGATCATACATGCAAACTAATACCCAATTTACATTTCTCTGATTACACATGTAATCTGATCTTAAAATGTCTCACCACAAAATTAACCGTAATTGTTCATGCAAATAATTCTCCATTCATGCGAATTGTTGTAAGTAGAGCACAATAATTTCATTTAATGAAATTTGAGTTTGAATAAGAAGTACATTATAAATCTATCAAGTGTTGTCCTTTAACTGTTCTAAATTTTACTGTCATGTAGATACTATATCATGGCCATTATTCCAAATGAGCCAGTCGACCAGGGTAAGATCAATCTCAGTAAATAATGTCATGACATTCAAAAACAAAGAGTGGTCTTGAAAGTTGTAAAAGATCTGCCTGTGGGATCACTGCGAATTTCAGATGACCGGTACGTGTGGCACTGCAAAACACGCTGTTTTAAAAAAGCATCAATCCAAAAGCAAAACTGAGGAGTCTACATTGCATTCTACATGAGGTAAAATTTAATTTTGTTCAGAATCTAATACAGTGCAGTCTCATCTGAGCATATTAATAAAGGCAAAATCAAACTCGTTTGTTGAGAGATACTTTAACAGATTGCCAAGAATTTAACTGGAGTTTTTAATCAGCTGTTCTGTCACAACCCAGATGCTTGCACTCCTTAATGTAAAACAGACTTTTTAAAAAAAAATTGGTTTGAATACAAAGGAACTCTACAAACCTCAAAGAATTCAATCATTTCAACTCAACTTCATTCACATTCTACTGATTCCTTAACTAGAAATGGTATAATTTGCCCCAAACACCAATTATCCAATTTATTTATTTGTTCTATTTATTCTTCAATTATATTAGCTGTTTAATACCAACGACAGACAAAAAAAGCCTCAACAAGTTACGAAACAACAGCTGCTAATACAACAGTACTAAGTGATATTATAAAAGGCACTCTCGTGACCTCTTGTGGTAGAATGTTTGTTTAAATGTATGCTCGTTGGAAGCCATTAATGTCAGAGTTACAAAGTTCATCAAAAGAAATTAGGAGGCTTTTCATCCTTTTACTTACAAGCATTCTCCAGTTATCTAGGCACTATTTCCTCAATGTGGGTTTAAGAGCCAACTTGATGCTTGGTGAGCAAATCAATTAGGATAGTAGATTAAGATGTTCTATGAATTGTCAAAAATCACAGAATATTTGAATTATCTTGACCTGAAACTGCTTGTAATATTCTCTCTAATGCTGCGGGGGCAGAAGAATAAATTATATTTGTTGAAATATACATATAACTTTCCACCCTTAGAGCTGGCATTATGTAGTGCAAACTATTGCCCAATGCATTCTCAAAACAAGCTTTAAAAAACGGACCAAAATAGTAAACCTTCCTCTCCCCAGTGTGTGATCTACTAAGTCTTGTGTTGGATCTTTTAATAACTGAACTAGCTGAATTTTATGCTTTAATTATGCTTGACAATCATCTTGTAAAGTGGTGAAAATTTCTTAAACCCATGACAAATTAAATGATTTGCAATATAATTGTTTTCTATTATTGTGAGCATTAGTAGTTGTGAATTGATCATTGTAGTAAGTGCTGTGCAGATTACAATTACAATCATATAATTACAGGAGTGCCTTTGAATGTAGAGTCAGCCCCAAGGGATGTTCTGCCATCTTTAAAAGATATCCAAAACAATACAAATCCAGAGTTGGAATAGTGGCTCCCAACTGCTGGATGAAATGGCTCTAAATTCTCCTATTATACTATATAAAACTGCCCTCAACTGCTAACCCTCATTTGCTTTTTGTATTAATTTCCTTTACAAATGGGGAATAAAACTAAGTTCACAGTATCTGACAATTCTGCTAACTGAACCAATTTTATGTTAAGAAACAGTTCAGTGATGGATGATCCAAAAAATAAGAATCTGGTACAATTTCCAGAGCTTGATGTAAGATACTTGTGTGATCTACAATAATCAGTTGTTTAATATGAGAATTGGTCCTCCACTATTTAGAGCTCACTGTTTTACAATATGATAGGTAAAAATGTCATGCACTTCCTATAATAGTTAGTTGGAAAAGAATGGGAAAATACATTATATCTGCTTAACTACTGACTTTGATTTAAAAAAAATGGCAAAATACCCCATATACTTTTATTTTAAAATGTTAACATTTTAATGTTACTAATTACCATTATCTTTTGCTATTGAGAATAAATAACAAAATTGGATGCAATACTTTTTTTTTCTTTCTCAGAAGTCCTTGATCCCAAATACAGCAATCCTTAGCCTGCTCTGGAATCTTGAACACAACTGCACCTGGTTCAATTCAGTATTATACTACTGCAGCACTGTTAGCACTTAAGGAAAGAAGAATCTTACTAGAGGAAGTAGTGAAATTATAATATTTAAAAGATATTTAACAGGAAAAGTTTATTGAGGGATATGTACCAAATGCAGGCAAATGGGAGAAGCTCAGCATGATCAAGTTGGGCCAAAGGGCCTGTTTTTGCGCTGTGTGATTATTCAACTTCCAAGTAGGGTAAGAATTTTTCAAATAACTGAGCCTGTATACTGGCAAATTATGAGTCCAGCTCAAAATGTTACAGTCTCCTTTTGATACATCTTTCAGCATCTCTTCTGCCAAGAAATCTTTCCTAATATGGATGGCATCTTAAAAATGTACCGTGTTTACATTTGAAGTTTAATTGCACGTATTCTTGGCAAATAAAGTATTCTGCTGCATCTTCATAAAAAAAGCATAGATTAATTTGTTTCTAATTCTGTGACATGGCAGGGTGATTTCAAATGCTTCTACTTGCTTTAAATGGCTCTGCTCTACCAAAGAAATATGATGATTCATTTCTGTATCTTGGCCTTCTGATTATTATTCAAATGTTTTATTATTCACTTCAAACTACAATTTGAAGGTACAGTTCAAACCAAGTACTATGCCTTAAAGTACATAAAGCTAACTGACTAGGACCCAACTGTCAGCCCATGTACTTGAATGAGTACTAGGACCATTACTGGCTGACGTGTTTATAAATAATAAGGTTGTCTTCATATGAAGGGATCTCCAGATCTGCAGGTGTTAACAAAATAGGAGCCGAGACTAATGATAAGATTCAGTGCACATATAATCAAACCATTGTAAATGTGTTGGGCTTAAAAACCAGAAAGCTGGAAGGTGTAGATTAATGTGCAGTATCATCTCAAAAGTTGCAAATCATTAGATATCCAGGAATAGAATTTCAGGATGTATATTGTATACATTTCTGATATTAAATGTACCTATTAATATAAACCAACTGGGAACATCAGATGGTTTCCCCAGATTCTACGGAAAGCCGATACAGCTGCAGATACCATATACAGATATTATACAAAGTGACCTCAGTGATAGCTCATCTTAATTATCAAGCTCTGTAACATAATTGGGAAAAGTACATCATATTTTACGAGAAATCAGGAAAGGAGTGAGAGATAACTTTTAGGACGGTAAGGTACCTTGTGTGTATAAAATTTGGATTACTAATGTAATATCCCTAATATTCTGCCTTTTCACAAAATTAATTACAGGTAAATGCCAATGTTGGAAGTAATAAAATGTTTGATTTTCTCAACCCCAGGATACTTCAGAGTATGGACTGCGTGAAGCTGTGTATATTACTAGAAAGTAATGCAAGGGAGAGGATAACTTGCATCATTGTTAGAATACAGTAAAAAATTAAAACTTTCAAGGAATGGCTGTGCGCCTTATAAAGGTCTTAAGGTTTCCTTGATAAGAACTAAAGGCAATCTTCTCTACACAAAGATAAAGCAGGCAAACTTCATTCCTCTGTGGGACTAACTGGTCAAGAGAATTTAAGAAAAAATGAGTAAATCAGAAACTCTGGGTCCACAAATGGAGCTAAAAGCATAAATCTGAATGTCCTTATCTACTGTGTTCTGTTTCTCCATAAGTTGTGCTCTACCAGTATTTTACTGAGAAATAGCATTGAAGTCCATTGAAGAACCATTTATCCTCTGTATCCCATTTTTAAAAAAACTCATAAATGCCTGTAAAAACTGCAGGCAAGTTACAAGGGCAGTAAATGGTAATCAGATTATTTAGTGCCAGGCAAGAATCTTCGAATTTGGTAATGATCTTTGCAACCTTAGTACCTAGAACAGCATAGAAAAATATAGCACAGAAACAAGCACAGTGTCTGGGTCGATCACAATGTCACTCGAACTAATCCATCTACCTGCACGTGGTGCACATTCCTCTATTCACTACTTGTGTGTGTGTACCTTAAATCTGCTTTGACCACCTCCCCTGGAAGTGCAGTCCAGGCATCTACCACTCCATGTTAAAAATTGTTCCTTCTCAACATTCTGATATGAGAATGATCCTGGAAATGAAAGTCAATTTATGAGGAGCGTTTGATGGCTCTGGATCTGTACTCGCTGGAGTTTAGAAGAATTGGGGGGGGGGGGGGGGGGTAAGAGGTTGATCTCAATGAAACTTGTCAAATATTGAAAGACCTAAATAGAGTGCACGTTCAAAGGATGTTTTCGATAGTGAGAGAATCTAGGACTATAAGGCAAAGCCTCAGAATATAAAGGACATCACTGTAGAACAGAGATGAGCAGGAATTTCTTTAGCCACAAGGTGGTGAATCCATGGAATTATTGCCATGGACAGCTGTAGAGACCAAGTCATTCTGTAAATGTAAAGCAAATATTCTATAAGCAAGTTCTTTATTAGTAAGGGTATCAAAGGTGATGGGGAGAAATCAGGAGAATGATGCAGGATAATAAATCAGCCATGATAAAATAATGGTGGTGCATACTTGTTGAACTGAATGACCTAATTCTGCTCACTTGTCTTATAGTCTCACATTTAAACCCATGTTCTATCATTTGACATTTCCACTCGTGGGAGACGAAGGGGGGGGGAGAGAGGAATAACAATCCTATCTGTGGCTCTCATGATTATTTACTTATTTAGTAATACAATGTAGAGCACATCCTTACGACCCTTCAAGCCACACCGCCCCAGTCACCCCTGACAAACCCAATTAACCCTCAACTAATCATGGGATAATTTACAATGACCAATTAACCTAGCTGGTACATCTTTGGACTCTAGGAGAAAACAAGAGAACCTGGGGAAAACTCACATAGAAGAGGCACAGACTCCTTACAGAGACAGCACTGAAATTGAACTCTGAACGTCCCGAGCTGTAACAGCATTGCACTAAGTTGTTCCTCGACATCAAACAATCTGGTCAAAATAATTCAAATCTGCCCAATCTCTCAATTAAGACATACTAATCTAGACAATTTTCAGAGCTTCCTCACTAAAGCTTATGCATACTTCCTATAGTATGGCACATACAATATTCTAACTACGGCCTGACAAAATTTATTACATATCTATGTGACATTCCTATTTTATACTCAATGTCCAAACCAATAAAGGCAAGCATGCCAGGCATTACCTTTACCACCCTGTCTGCTTGTGTTGCTACTGTCAGGCAGGTACAGACTTGCATTCCAAGATCTTGTTTATCATAGCTCTTGAGTCTTTCCATTTAACTGTATACTTCCCTCACGCATTTAATGATCCAAAATGCAACGACTCACACCTGTTAGGATTAAGTTTCATCTGCTCAAATTCCTAACTGATCTCTGTCCTGTGAATAATCCTTTTCTCTATCTTTTAGCTTAGAAACTTTACATAGATCACTTGCCCACATTAACACCTCACTTTAAAAAGAAGTATTTATAGACAGTAAACAATAGGTGCAGAAGTAGACCATTTGGCCCTTCGAGCCTGCACCGCAATTTTGAGATCATGGCTGATCAACTACTATCAGTACCCGGTTCCTGCCTTGTCCCCATACCCCTTGATTCCCCTATCCATAAGATACCTATCTAGCTCCTTCTTGAAAGCATCCAGAGAATTGGCCTCCACTACCTTCCGAGGCAGTGCATTCCAGACCCCCACAACTCTCTGGGAGAAGAAGTTCTTCCTTAACTCTGTCCTAAATGACCTACCCCTTATTCTCAAACCATGCCCTCTGGTACTGGACTCTCCCAGCATCTGGAACATATTTCCTGCCTCTATCTTGTCCAATCCCTTAATAATCCTATATGATTCAATCAGATCCCCTCTCAATCTTCTTAATTCCAGCGTGTACAAGCCCAGTCTCTCTAACCTCTCTGCGTAAGACAGTCCAGACATCCCAGGAATTAACCTCGTGAATCTACGCTGCACTTCCTCTACAGCCAGGATGTCCTTCCTTAACCCTGGAGACCAAAACTGTACACAATACTCCAGGTGTGGTCTCACCAGGGCTCAGTACAAATGCAAGAGGATTTCCTTGCTCTTGTACTCAATTCCCTTTGTAAAAAAGGCCAACATTCCATTAGCCTTCTTCACTGCCTGCTGCACTTGCTCATTCACCTTCAGTGACTGATGAACAAGGACTCCTAGATCTCTTTGTATTTCTCCCTTACCTAACTCTACACCATTCAGATAATAATCTGCCTTCCTGTTCTTACTCCCAAAGTGGATAACCTCACACTTACTCACATTAAACGCCATCTGCCAAGTATCTGCCCACTCACCCAGCCTATCCAAGTCACCCTGAATTCTCCTAACATCCTATCACATGTCACACTGCCACCCAGCTTAGTATCATCAGCAAATTTGCTGATGTTATTTTCAATGCCTTCATCCAAATAGTTGACGTAAATGGTAAACAGCTGTGGTCCCAATACCGAGCCCTGTGGCACCCCACTAGTCACCACCTGCCATTCCGAGAAACACCCATTCACTGCTACCCTTTGCTTTCTATCTGCCAACCAGTTTTCTATCCATGTCAATGTCTTCCCCCCAATGACCTGAGCTTTGATTTTACCAACCAATCTCCTATGTGGGACCTTATCAAATGCCTTCTGAAAATCAAGGTACACTACATCCACTGGATCTCCCCCGTCTAACTCCCTGGTTACATCCTCGAAAAACTCCAACAGATTAGTCAAGCATGATTTACCCTTGGTAAATCCATGCTGGCTCAGCCCAATCCTATCACTGCTATCTAGATATGCCACTATTTCATCCTTAATAATGAACTCTAGCATCTTCCCCACCACCGATGTCAGACTGACAGGTCGATAGTTCTCTGTTTTCTCCCTCCCTCCTTTCTTAAAAAGTGGGATAACATTAGCCATTCTCCAATCCTCAGGAACTGATCCTGAATCTAAGGAACATTGGAAAATGATTACCAATGCATCCGCAATTTCCAGGGCCACCTCCTTTAGTACCCTAGGATGCAGACCATCTGGACCTGGGGACTTGTCAGCCTTCAGTCCCATCAGTCTTCTCATCACCGTTTCCTTCCTAATGTCAATCTGTTTCATTTCCTCTGTTACCCTATGTCCTTGGCCCATCCATACATCTGGGAGATTGCTTGTGTCTTCCTTAGTGAAAACAGATCTAAAGTACTCATTAAATTCTTCTGCCATTTCTCTGTTTCCCATAACAATTTCACCCAATTCATTCTTCAAGGGCCCAACATTGTTCTTAACTATCTTCTTTCTCTTCACATACCTAAAAAACCTTTTGCTATCTTCCTTTATATTCCTGGCTAGCTTGTGTTCGTACCTCATTTTTTCTCCCCGTATTGTCTTTTTAGTTAAGTTCTGTTGTTCCTTAAAAACTTCCCAATCATCTGTCCTCCCACTCACATTAGCTCTGTCATATTTACTTTTTTTTAAAATGCTATGCAATCTCTGACTTCCTTTGTCAACCACTGTGGCCCCTTCCCCCCCCTTTGAATCCTTCCTTCTCTGGGGGATGAACTGATTTTGCACCTTGTGCATTATTCCCAAAAATACCTGCCATTGCTGTTCCACCGTCTTTTCTGCTAGGCTATCCGTCCAGTCAACTTTGGCCAGCTCCTCCCTCATGGCTCCATAGTTTCTCCTGTTCATCTGCAACACTGACACCTCTGAGCTGCCCTTACCCTTCTCAAATTGCAGATAAAAACTTATCATATTGTGATCACTACCTCCTAATGGCTCCTTTACTGCAAGATCGCTTATCAAATCCTGTTAATTACATAACACTAAATCCAGAATAGTTTTGTCCCTGGTCGGCTCTCGTACAAGCCGTTCCAAGAATGCATCCCGTAAGCACTCTACAAACTCCCTATCCTGTGGTCCAGCACCAACCTGATTCTCCCAGTAGCGATTATTGTGCTGCTTGTGGGTTATTATTGTGGGTTAGTCATGTTCAAAATCCTGATGTGATTATAATTCCAAAAGGAGGTTTACAAACATAAAAATTAGAAGCAGGAGTAATCCTCTTGGTCCTTTTAAGCTTGTTCCATCAGTTAATAAGATTATTGCTCACTTAAGTGTAATCACTGTTACCCACTGGAAATCTTCACTTCTTTACCATCAAGTATCTAATTAGTTGGAACACAGAAAAGTGCAGATGCCAGATAAACAGTCTTCATTCATGTTGACATGTTAACTGCATTTCTCTTTCCAAATGGAGTATTCCCAGCATTTTCTCTTTGTATTCTAAATGCTGGAAATCTGATACAAAAGTGCTGTAACAACAACAATCTTGTGCCCAAACTAGTTAAGAAATTTAAAAAAAACTAATCGCTCCTATCTACACAATATCCATATCCCTCCATCTTCCTCACATTCATGTGCCTCTCAAAACATCTCTTGAAAGTCTCTAACGTATTTGCCTCTAACACCATACTAGGCAGCACATTCCAGACATCCACTACTCTGAGTAAAAAACCTACTGCGCACATTTCCTTTGAACCTATCCTCTCTCACGTTCAAAGTAGGTCCTCTGGTATTAGACTACACTGGGAAAAAGATACTGCCTGTCTACTCTATCTCTGCCTCTCAAAATCTTCTAAACTTCTATCAGATTTCCCTTAAGCCTCTGCTGCTCCAAAGAAAACAACCCAAGTTTGTCCAACCTCTCACGTTAGTACATGCCCTCTGAACCAAGCAGCATTCTGATAATCGCTCCTGCACCTTCACCAATCTTCCTTTAGTGGAGCAACTAAGTTGCAATAATCTCGTGACTTGAACTCAATGCTTCGACTAATAAAAACAAGCATTCCATAAGCCTTCTTAACTACGTGTACCCACTTTCATGGAGTTATGAACTTGGACCCCAAGATCTCACCACTCAGCAACACTGTTAGGGTCTTCCCCATAACAGTGTACTGTCTCCTTGCACCCAAGGTGCAACACTTCACATTTATCTGGGTTAAACTCCATCTGCCATTTTTTTGTCCATACCTGCAACTGCTCTATTATCACACTGTATTCTGTACCTTCTGATGAGGCATCTCTGACCTGATATTAACTCTAGTTCTCTCCCCTCAGATGCTGCCTAACCCATGTAGCTCTGGCACTCAAAAATCCTTCTGTCTTTGCCTAAAATATCACAGCCTTTTGAGAATGAGTTTTCCAAAGATTCACCAGCATAAGAGATTCATCTCTCCAAATATCCTATTCACAGGGGATCCCTGCAGGGCACAGTATCAAACACTAATACATTCTGGCATTCTTGGTCCTGAAGTCCTAGCACAGGGATACTTACTACAGACATCACACTGGAGTGCCAGAAACCTAGCATAAACCCTGCTCTCCATGGTACTGCTTCTGGCCAGATGCCTCTGTGAATTCCTACCCTCGCAGCTGGCATTCTCACAGCAATGAATCATCACCCACAACTCAGTGTGAAGAGGCTATCGGTGCAGGTTGGGGTTGGGTAAGTCCAGGCAAGTGATGTGGTCACTCAGCCCTGATTGGGTTGCATGCTGGCCAGCACAGTAAGTGCAGACTGTTGCTGACAACCAGCAACACTGGCTCCATGTACTGACCAAACACCCACACCCTACAGTTTTTCTCAACACCTCCAGCTGAATGTGATGGAAACTGCTGTTGGCCAGTATCAAGACTTCTATGTGGTAACAACCTTCAACAATAGTCAGTCCCCACTGTGCTTCTTACCATAAAGAACCTAGTGAAATTTCAATACTATATTGTAAGAGTTGTGAAGCATACAAAGAGGGGGAAGACAGGAACTTTTCACAGCTCCACAACCGCACTTTACCTGAATAGTACATGCTTCACTAAATACCTTATTTGCCACTTCAAATGGCTATCTTTTGAGGTTTCCATATATTCTCCCCACAACTTACTTTCTAACTTCTGTGTCAATAAACTAAGCGACCTATCAATAGGAATGTTTTCAATGAGTGCAAAAAAATTTACAAAGATGTTCTTGAGACTTGAGGACCTACCAGAACTTGATAGGGAACGGCTGAATGGGGTAGGACCTTATTCCCTGAAATGTAGAAGAATGAGGGGAGATCTTGTACAGGTATACAAAATTATAGGCATAATAGGGTAAATAAATACAATAACACACACAAAATGCTGGTGGAACACAGCAGGCCAGGCAGCATCTATAGGGAGAAGCGCTGTCGATGTTTTGGGCTAAGACCCTTCGTCAGGACTAATAGAAAGGAAAGATAGTAAGAGATTTGAAAGTAGTGGGGGGAGGGGGAAATGCGAAATGATAAGAGAAGACCGGAGGGGGTGGGATGAAGCTAAGAGCTGGAAAGGTGATTGGCGAAAGTGATACAGAGCTAGAGAAGGGAAAGGATCATGGGACGGGAGAAAGAAAGGCGGGGGGGGGGGGAAGCACTGGGGGAGATTGGAACAGGCAAACAACTAAATATGTCGGGCCTCCTGTCCCTTGACAGCGCTTCTCCCTATAGATGCTGCCTGGCCTGCTGTGTTCCACCAGCATTTTGTGTGTGTTGTTGTTTGAATTTCCAGCATCTGCAGATTTCCTCATGTTTGCTAAATAAATACAAGCTTTTTTCTTGAGGCTTAGTGAGACTAATCTAGATGTCATAGGTTTAGGGTGAAAGGTGAAATATTTCAGGGGAACCTGAGGGAGAACAAGTTCACTCAGAGAACAAACCACCAGCAGAGGTGGTGGGTGCAGGTTCAATTGCAGCACTTAAGAGAAGTTTGGATAGACACATGGATGAGAAGTCCATGGTCCAGCACAGATAGATGGGTCTATCCATCTACATCTGTGTCTTCACTCACACCATTTAACTAAATTACATGAAATTAAGGACCAGCACCAATCCCTAAGACAAACCACTCAACCTGTCCCACCAAACAAAAAAAAAACATTTACGCTCACTCTTCTGTGAACCAGCCAATCTTCTATCCATGCCAACACGCTACTTCCTACCCCTTGAGTGTTCATTTATCATTACAACGTGGCACCTCTTTCTGAAGATTTCATCACAGTACAATGCACCACTTCCCCCCTATTCACAGAATGTTACTTCTTCCAAAGACTTCAATAAATTAGTCAAACATTATCTCCCTTCCACAAAACCACCCTGGTTTTGCCAGATTATTTTGATATTATTAAGTGCATTACATTTTCCCATGACTAATTTTCAGCAAGTTAGGCAGCACCTATGGAGGAAAATAAAAAGCTAATGTTTCGGGCTGAGACCCATCATCAGCACTGGAAAGGAAGGAGGTAGGAGCCAGATTAAGAAGCTAGGGGGAAGGGAAGGTGATATGTCAGACCAAGTGACTGGGGATGAAGCTAGGAGGAGGAGCTAGGTGGAAGAGGTAAAAAAAGAAAGAATCTGATTGGATAGGACAGTGGACCATGGGAAAAAAAGTAGGGGCACTAGAGGGAGGTGATAGGCAGATGAGAAAGGGCATAAGGGTAATCAGAATGAGGAACAAGGAAGAGAGAAGGAGGGAGGGGGAGAAATTACCCGAATTTAGAGAAATTGATATTCAAACTGGAGGCTACCCAGACGGAATATGAGTAGCTACTGGGAGATCCTGCCTTTTGCGTCAGAAAGAGTGAAGGTGCTCGACAAAGTGGTCCTCCAATCTGCGTCAGATCTCAGAAATGTACAGGATGCAGCACCGGAAGCTTTGGATACAAGACGACCCTGACAGACTCATGGGTGTATCACCTCACAAGGAAGAACTGTGGGGCCCTGAACGGTGGTATGAGAGGAGGTGTGGTATGTCGTGGTCATCCATAGTATCCGGTGTGGCTTCCTTTACATCGGTGAGACCAGACATAGATTGGGGAACCGCTTTGTCAATTACCTTCACTATGTCTGCCACAAGACACAGGATCTCCTGGTGGCTACCCATTTCCGTTCAACTTCCCATTCTGACACATCTTTCCATGACTGCCTCTACTGCCATGATGAGGACAAGCTCAAAATGGAGGAGGACCACCTCATTTCCAATCTGGGTAGCCTCCAACCTGATGGGATGAACATTGATTTTCTATAAATTCTGGTAATTTATGCCCTTCCCTCCTCTCTTTTCCCATTCCCCATTCTAGTCACCCTCTCATCTCTTCTCACTTGCTCATCATCTCCCTCTGGTTACTCTTCTCACCCTTCTTCCATGGTGCACAGTCCTCTATCAGATTCCTTCTCTTTCAACCCTTTACTTCTTCCACCTATCCCCTCCCAGCTTTTTACTTCATTACCTCACCTGTTCTCACCTATCACCTACCAGCTTGTACTCCTTCCCTTCAGACCTTAGGAGCAGAATCAGACCATTTGGCCCATTGAGTCCGTTCCACCATTTCATCATGGCTGATCCATTTTCCCCTCAGCCCCAATATCCCTTCATGCCCTGATTAATGAAGAATCTATCAACCTCTGCCTTAAATATACCCAACGACTTGGCCTCCACAGCTGCCCGTGGTAACGGATTCCACAGATTCACTACTCTCTGGCTAAAGAAATTCATCTTCATCACTGTTCTAAAAGGACATCCCTCTATTCTGAGGCAGTGTCCCCTCGTCTTAGACTCCCCCACCATAAGAAATGTCCTTTCCAAATCCACTCTATCAAGGCCTTTTAACATTCAATAGGCTTCAATGATGTCACCATTCTGAACTCCAGTGAGTAGAGGCCCAGAGCCATCAAACACTTCTCATATGACAAACTTTTTAATCTCAGAATCATTTTCGTAAACCTCCTTTGAATCCTCTTCAACATCAGCATATCATTTCTTAGATAAGGGCCTAAAACTGCTCATAATACTCCAAATGAGGCCACATCAGTACCTTATAAAGCCTCAATTTTGCATCCTTGTTTTTATATTCCAGTCCTCTTTAAAAATGAATACTAACATTGCTCACCACCTGCATTAACTTATATGGAATCCTGCACGAGGGCACCCAAGTGTATTTGCACCTCAGATTTTTGAATTCTCTCCATTTAGAAAATAGTTTATGCTTTTATTTCTTCTACCAAAGTGCGTGACCATACACTTCCCGACACTATTATTCCATCTGCCATTCCTTTGCCCATTCTCCAAATCTGTCTAAGTCTTTCTGTAGCCTCTCTACTTCCTCAAAACCATCTGCCCCTCCTATCTTCATATCGTCTGCAAACTTGGCCACAAAGCCATTAATTCCAACATCCAAATCATTGGCATATAACGTAAAAGGAAGCAGTTCCAACACAGACTCCTGTGGAATACCATTACTCACTGGCAGCCAACCAGAAAAGGCTCCCTTTATCCCACGTTTTGCCTCCTGCAAATCAACTTACGCTCTATCCATGCTAGTATCTTTCTTGTATATCATGGGCTCTTAAATTGTTAAACAGCCTTATGTGTGGCACCTTCTCAAAGGCCTTCTGAAAATCCAAGTACTCCCCTCCCACCACTTTCATATTCTGGCTTCTTCCCCCTTCTTTTCCTGTCCTGATAAAGGGTCTCAGCCCAAAAAGCTGACTGTTTATTCCCCTCCATAGATGCTGCCTGGTTTGCTGAGTTCCTCCAGCATTTTGAATGCATTGCTTAAAATTTCCAGCACCTGCAGAATCTTTGTTTCTGTCTTTCTTCTATCAAATGGTGCCCTCACACAATTTGGGGAATTTTAGAGAACTAAAATCACCTTTCTCACTAGCCACACCTTTAAAGAACCAAGGATTGAGTCCATGAGGACCCTGATGCATCAGCCCACACTTCCATCAACCTAGTTGGTACTAAATCTCTGGTGTGGTTAATTTCCTGAGCTCTTCCTTCCTTTCCAAATCCTGATATTGAGATATTCCTGAGATATTTCTTAAGTCCTATATCAGAATCAGAATCAGACTTTAATCGCCAAATACCTGTACACATACAAGGAATTTACTTCCGTCTCTCTGCTCATAACAGATGATAAATATAAATGAAAATATAGATTATACATAATCTATATATATATATATATATATATATATATATATACATATACATAGTACAGATTGATGCCAAAAGTCTGTTTTGATTCACTTACTCCCTGCCTATCCATTGATTCCCTTTTATGGACTCACTGTTACAGGACCAACACTCTTCAGTTTGTTTCTAAATACAGTATTTAATCCTCATACAGGGATCAGAAGTGGAGACAGTGAGCAATTTCTAGTTCCTGGGTGTCAAAATCTCTGAGGATCTAACCTGGTGCTAACATATCGATGCAGCTATAAAGAAGGCAAAGCAGCGGCTATATTTCATTAGAAGAGATTTGGTTTGTCAACTAAAACACTCGAACACTTCTATAGATGTGCTGTAGAGAACATTCTGACAGGCTACATCACTGTCTGGTACAGGAGTCTACTGCACAGGACCGAAAGAAGCTGCAGAAAGTTGCAAAATTAGTCAACTCCCTCTTGGGTACTAGTCTTCTATATTAACATGTACTGGATTGTACTGCTGCTGCTAAGTTAAATTTCATGACACATGCCGGTGAAAATAAACCTGATACTGATTATATTTTTGATTGTTTTTTCCCTTCCTTATTAACCCTCAAGTTATTCTTCACTTTTGTTTTGATATATTCTGTCCAATCTTCTGACCTGCTTACACTTAAGCAAACTTCAGCATTAAAATTAGGTTAGTTTTTTTTTTGATAAGACAAATAAAATCTATGTGGAATAGAGAACAGTGCAAGTGATTGAAGTGGCAAATAAATATACAAGAGGGCAAAGGTTATCATGTTCTAGTAATGCTATACACCTGCCAGGCAACTCCATCCCATTGAGTTCCAGTTTATTTGCCAGATCAAGCTGTCTGTATTGTGAACCGGTAAATGCCAAAAGCTAAGAACAAGGATATATGATATAAGCTCGAGTGCACAATACAGAAAAGGGTACAAGAAGAGTCCGAAAGAAATATGGGTAGTTAGTTTGAAGTGATAGAGCAGGTTGAGAAGTTAATTGGATAGTGTACAAGACCAGTAAAGTCATTAAAAACTTGCTCAACCACAAATGGAGCACTGTGTCCAGTTCCAAGCACCATACCTCAGGAACAAAGTGAAGGCCTCAGAAAGAGTGCAGAAAATATTTATTAGAATGATTCCATGGATGAAGGATATTAATAATTTGGTTAGACTGGAAAAGGTACAGAAAGCTAGTAGAAAAGTATTTAAGTTATGAATGGTCTAGCCTGTGTAGGTTGGAACTGTTCCTGAAGTTGCAACATTACTGTGTAACACCATGGCATGACGCTAAAACAAAACTTACTTAATATTCTGAAAACTGAAAACCACAGCAGACACTGCATACCAAACCGTTAACAACATAACTGATTTTCAGAATTTACAAGATCAGAAAGCAGTATTTCTTCACAGGATCAGCACCAACGTTACAACTCTATGAATCCAATAAACACTCTGCAGATAACCAGATCTTAAAACAGATGACGTACAAATGGTTCATAAGGATAGCATTACTGAACAAAGTGTCTTCTGGAGCACAGCAGATCTGCAGGAATGTTTCATCAATAGCAGTCATCCCTCCTGGTCTTGGGAGAAGAGTCCATAAAGGTAGGAGAAAAAATGTCAAAACAGGATGTAGAAGATTGCAAGGAAATGGAGAAATGGAGGGGAAACTTTGCCATAAGAAACTTGCCACAAGAATACAATTTTCCATACCATTCTCTAAATGCTTTTTAATCAATTCTTTTGGAATTGTAATATCTCAAACATGATCCAAGTTCCCATATGAAAACTGAACTCAAAAAATATAGGAACTCTTTTCTATTTCAAGATAAACTAAGATAGTAACACAAAATTTAAAGATACAAATCAAATGTAGAGCAAGTGCAATAAATAATATAAAATAATTGCTATGGGACTACTACTTCATTAAGATTTACTATCTTTTATAATTAAAATCCACTTTTATTTAAACCAACCTGTTATCTTTTCCTGGGTACATCTGAGTGTATTCAACTCTGTACTTTTTGGCAAAGAGCATGAAGGCATTCATTGGTCTCTTGCATTTACTATTGGTGGGAGAAGTGGTACTTAATGTGCTTGCGGTCCCTGAGGTTAGACTTTTACTGGATTTATTATAATTACAAGGCAGATGTGGTGATTCAGAAGGCACAGAGCCTGTAATCCATTCAGACTTTTCACAATCCGGACTGCTGGCACTTGTCTGGGAAGCGCGACGCTGACGAGCCATACTGCTCAGAACGTATACAGCCGAGGAATCCAATGGTGTGAAATCGTAGCTATAAGAAATTAAAAGTAATGAACTTTTTTACTGATTATTTCCAGAAACCTTTAACTGCTTTAAAGAGTTTGCTGGAAAAAGTAACATACTGCTGAATTGTCATGCAAGAGTGTATATTAAACATATTATGCTTGTAAAACATTTCTTCATTGTTGCCATAATTTTGCACTTGTAACCCTAATATCCATTTGGACCATATTACGTTTGATCCTGCCTGCTAATTACACTATTCCCAAGGCTAAACTTACTCTTTGCAGCACTGCAGCTGTAATGATACTGGAGACCCTGTCCTCTATACAAGATGGAGCAGGCCTGAATGGTAAACAGACTACACATGGCACCCACTGAAATGATGTCCTTTTCACAGCTTGTGGCTTTCAGACTTTGAACTCCTATTAAATTTCTATAGCAAAGACATTTAAAAATAGACGTCAATATTTTTTTAAAATACTAACAAGTATTAGAAGTAAGTTAACAGAATAACAGCTTTCTCAGTAAATTTAAGTGCAATGAAATAACCAATATTAAACTATGAAGGGAAATACAAAAGACATTTAGCAGTCCTTACCAATTTACTCAATGTTGGCCTAAAGCTGAGGAACCAAATCCAAAATGAATTTGCACCTTGTTTGTGTGGACTCAATGCTAAGTCCAGCAACAGAGTACAAGATCTAACATAAAGTATAGCTTCTTTTAGCTTGTCCTGACATGGGTGCAGAAAAGCGCCAACACTGAGGTTAAGAACAAACTACAATGAGCTAGTGAGTTTACCAAAACAATCAGTCAATCTGGCCTCCTAGGAACAGCACTACTCTTGTAAGTTTGGCATATAGAAACTACATACTACCACCGATGATGGTACTTCTCCATTCCCATTCTCACCCTACATACAGTACAAAAAATTTCTGTATACCAAACAAATCCATTTAACAAAATGCATAGTTTTTATACATCTTTTGAAATCTTATGCATACCCTGTTTCACCCTTTTCCCACCTCTTAAGCATTATTCTCTTGTGCAACATTTCACAGATATGTAGAATTACCTGGAAGCATACTATTTGCTTATCCTGATGGCTGTAAAATCAATCTTTAAATTATGGGATGTTAAGAATCATAAAATCAATATTGGAATTGGTGTATTCTTTTCACATGTACTGAAACATAGTGAAAAGTTGTCCTTGCATACTGTTACACAGATCAAATCATTACACAGTGCATTGGGGTAGAATGAGGTAAAATAATAACAGTGCAGAATAAAATGTAACACCTACAGAGGAAGTATAGTCCAGGCATACAGTAAGTTGCAAGTCCATAACAAACCATATTATGAGTCCAGGTGCAACTAGGACTCATACTAGGGAACTATTTAAAAGCCTCATAACAGTCAGATTGAAGCTGCCCTTGAGCCTAGTGTTATGTGTCTATTTGCTTTTGTGTCCTCTGCCTGATGGGAGAGAGAATAGGAGAGAATGTCAGGGGTGGGTGGGGTCTTTTATTATGCTGATCGCTAACTGAGCCATGAAATATAGACAGAGTCCATTGAGGAAAGGCTGAATTTAATAACGAATTATGAACTTCGAAATAATACATTGGCCTACAGATGTGTCCAATAATTGACTGGGTTCAGAATATCTTTATTGGAAAACTTAAATTTAACACTGATGATTCTTGGTTGTCAAGTGAACTAATACAAAATAGGTTTAATAATAAATGTATTTACAGTAAGTTATCTGAAAGTGTAGGATCAGGCAAGACTAAATGAGAACAGGATCAAGGGGCTTCATATCCTTCCACCAAATACATTATTTCTGAACTCTGAAATCCTAATGGAAGTCCCAATAAAATAACTTATTTAAATTTAAATGTTATCCCCTAGTTTCATTCCCCAGGCGGTGTTAACATTCTGAAATTCCAAAGAAAGTATTTTATGGCTGAATTGATCCCATTAAAAGATCCAAAATGCATGAGAACATCCTGGGTTTTTTTTTGCAATTAAGAAACATTAAATTTTGTATACATTTCTTCATATTTGCATTATTTACACTCAAGATATCACATACTTTTTAACTAAGTACCTCCCTAGTTTACAGTATGTCCTTTTTCAAAAATTTCAGATCCATTATATTTAGAAACAATGCTACTTATAATAAAGTCAGTGAATAAATTTCTCATCACCTCCTAAATGTGTCAAAGACTCCTGAATCGTCAAAGTTGTTGGCATCTGGATGCCCGGGAGGTAGACAGACATCTCCAACTTCCATTTCATAACAAGGAATTCCATGATGAACCACCGTTAGACTGGGGTAAAAGGAAGACCATCCTGCATTTATTTAAAGAAAAAACAAATAATTGCATCCAGGTTTTAGCAAAAAAAACAAAGCATCTATATCACACATTCAGGAATCAATAAATTAAAATTGCAACAACACAGGTACATTTCTGACCTTTATTTTTCACATAGAAGGGGTGATCCAACCTGCACTCCACAGTCAATTTGCCATCCTGTGACTTGCCAGGATCGAATGTTAGTTTCAGCACAGAACGTCCAAAGGAAATGATTTCTGAGTGTCCCACTAACTTTAATCCTTCAGAACCGTATCTATTTTTCTGTAATATAAATTGTTTTCACCATAAATAGCCCATTCTGAACAATTCTTTTCAAATATCTTTCTTTTCATGAGACCATAGAACACAGAAGCAGAATTAGGCTATTTGGCCCATTGAGTCTGCCTTACCAATCCATATGGTTAATTTATTATCCATCCCAATTCCATTCTCCTGCCTCCTCCGTTATCTTTCATGCCCTTTAATAATCAATAACTTATTCATCTCTGTTTTAAATTCTCTATACCCAACGACTTGGCCTCACAGCCATCTATGGTAATGAATTCTACAGATTCACCATCCTCTGGCTAAAGAAATCCTTCTTCGTCTCTGTTCTAAAGGATGTCCCTCTATTCCGTGTCCTAAGGTCCTAGACCCCTACTATAGGAAATATCCTCTCATCTAGGCCTTTCAACATTCGATTGGTTTCAATGAGGTACTCCCCTCATTCTTCCAAAATCCAGCAAGTACAGGCCCAGCCATTAAACGCTTTTTATATGGTAACGCTTTCATTTCTGGAATAATTCTCATGAATCTCACCTGGACCCTCTCCAATGCTAGCACATCTTTCCTTAGATAAGGGGCCTAAAACTGCTCACAATACTCCAATTGCAGTCTGACCAATGCCTTATTTAGCCTCAGCATTACATTCTTGCTTTTATATTCTCGTCCTTTTTGAAAGGAATGCTAAAATTGCATCTGCCTTCATTGCCTCTGACTCAGCCTGCAAGCCTTCAGGGAATCCTGCACGAGAACTTCAAATTCCCTTTCCACCTCTGATTTATGAATTTTCTCCCATTTAGAAAATAGTCTACAACTTTATTCCATCTACCCAGGTCCATGACAATACACTTCCCAATATTCCATCTGTCACGTCTTTGCCCATTCTCCTAATCCAACTCTTTCTGTAGACTCCCTACTTCCTCAATACTACCTGCCGCTCCACCTATCTTCGTATTGCCTGCAACCTTGGCTATAAAACTATCAATTCTATCATCCAAATCATTGATACAATGTGAAAAGAAGCGGACCCAAGACAGATCCCTGCGGAACAGCACTAGCCGCTGGCAGCCAACCTGAAAAGCCTCTGTTTGCCCCACTCTTTGCCTCCTGCCAATCCTCTATCCATGTTAGTCTCTTTCCTGTAATACCATGGACTCTTATCTTGTTTAGCAGCCTTGTGTGCAGCACCTTGTCAAAGACTTTCTGAAAACCAAAGTAAATAACATTTACTGACCGTCATCCTGCTTGTTATTTCTTCAAAGAATTCCAACAGATTTGTCAGGCAAGATTTTCCTTTAAGGAAACCATGCTGACTTTCGCCTAGTTTATGATGCACCTCAAGGTACCCTGAAACCTTATCTTTAATAATGGACTCCAACATCTTCCCAACCACTGATATCAGGCTAACTGATATTTTTGTTTGCTCCTTCTATTTTTAAAGAGTGGACTGACATTTGCAATTTTCCAGTCCTCTGCAACCATTCCAGAATCTAGTGATTCTTGAAAGATCATTAATAGTGCCTACATAATCTCTTCAGCTCCACTTTCAGAACCCTGGATTGTAGTCCATCTAGTCCAGCTGACTTACCTACCTTCAGACCTTTCAGCAGCTCCAAACACCTTTTCTTTAGAAATAGCAGCAAGACTCACTTCTGCCCCCCAACACGTTCAAATTTCTGGCTGGTGTCTTCCACAGCGAAGACTGATGCAAAATACTTCTTAAGTTCATCCACCATTACTACCCCTCCAGCATAATTTTCCAGCAGTCCGATATCTACTCTCACCTCTCTTTCACTCTTTTATGTATCTCATTGCGGCATCTTTTCGTATCCTCTTTTATATTATTGTCTAGCTTAACTTCACATTTCATCTGTTCTCTCCTTATGACTTTTTAATTGCCTTCTGTTGGTTCTTAAAAGCTTCCTGATCTTTTAAAGGCCATAATTGAAAAGGCATCTACTTAAAGTGTCTTAATTGAATTTGCTCAGTCTTTAAAAGCTGATGATTTAAAACTTCGAAATGCAGCTCTTTAAGAAAGCTGATCTCTAAATGGATATGTACCTTGCCTTAATTAGTTTTTCATCAAGATGACAATTCTACCAATGTTGCAATATTAATGGTACATCATGTACATTTTTCTTCTTTTTTCGGGAAGATAGTATGTATTTTCTTGCATCACACACAAGGATTTTTATTTGAATGGATTAATTCACAGCAATTGAGATTACAATTTCCTGATTGGACCTAATTACTGGACGTACCCTACTTACTTTTATGCCCCACAAAGTATCAAACTCCCAGGAGATCATTGGTAAAAAATGTGAACTTATTAAAGTGTTTGCTGGAAATTAATTCAATTGAAAAAAATATTTCAGAGCAAAAAAGCATAAAATGGCCACCTTATGTGCATTGCCCTTTAAGATTTTTTTATCTTCAGCTGCTAGTTCCAATTTTGCAAATTCTTCAACATCAAGCCACTCTCTATTATCACCCTTATGGAAACGCAGACGTGTCCCTGTAACACACAGATTAACAGCAGCTTACAATGAAAAACTGCAGCTACTAAAATTATATTCAATACTCATTACATAATTTGTTCTATGAATATTTTAGCCTGAATAAATCAAAGTACATTCTTACCTTTCATGAAGCAGTTCCAAGCAGTTTGTGGCCATGAATTCGACCAACCAAGTTCATCATCATCTGACAGCGATGACATACAAAAGATATCTGACTCCGACTCACTACTCACCTGTAGCAAAATAAAGTATAAATGATTAATCATAAGCAAACAGAAAGATCAGACAAGCAATTGTTATTACGATGCATTCCCTCTTGCATTACAGAGGAGTTGCATTCTGAGAATACTATCCAAATCACAAGCTTCTGTAATGCTAACCTCTGTTTCACTATTGAATCCCATGTTACAAACTCAGATGTGTTCCTACAAGATGTTTCTCTTTCATATTAAGCCATTTTATCAGCAACAACAGTTACTTGCTGCCATTATTTCACAGCTGAGGCCAGCATTCCACTCAGCAGAGGGACAGGAATCATGAAAGAAACAAAAATTGTTGCCAGTTTTTATTTTTAGTTGCTCAGTGCTGCGGGACAATGAGATAGACATGTCGTTGCCAAGTCGTTTCGGTGTGCAGTCGCAGCCAAGCTCCTCGCTTGCCAAGCCTTCTCTCGTCAGAGAATTTGTGAAAGATCAGCACAAAGTGCTGCAATCATCACCTACAAGGCATTTTCTTCATGCACAAACTTCATGGATCAGAAAATGTGATGATAATGGCAAAAGGGATGGGATTCAAAGATTGAGGTTCATGGAAGAAAAATTTTAAAAGAATTCAGAGGGGAATGGGTTAATGGATGTAGATAAAGAGTAGGGGGTTACTTTTAAGGAGGTGGCGCTGGCTATTACAACTCTCCACAATGCAAATGCTTTAAAGAAAATGCCTTGCAGGTGAAGAACACAATACTGCACTCCGAGACATCTCTTCACGTCTTTGGACTGGAGAGGATGTAGCAAGGGGGGGGGAACTTGAACATGACTGTCATCGAAATTGATGCAGTGATGCCATATTCAAGAAGTTGATTACAAACATGAATATGTAAACTTTATTTATGTTACTTTCATTGTTTCTGTATATTGACAAAAGTACAAGTCTAATTATATTAAGTAAACATACCCTTTCTCTTTTTACATTAGTCTGTTCTTCCCAGTGATTTGTGGACAGGCCAGGTTCACTTTCTGAAAGAACTGGAGGAGGACGAGCATAGGAATGTAAACTTTTACTTGTGGCCACTATATGCACTGGAGATCTGAAAAGAGAAAAAAAACAAATGTACAATTAGATATTCAGGGGTTATAGCACACTACTGTCCAGAAATGGCAATTTTCATCAATATGATGTCTTAATGGGACATCGGTAGTTTTTCATTAAAACTGAAACTAATCAGAGAGGAAAAGAAAACAAAACATCGTAATCAAACATATAAACAATTCTTTCAATACTATGTAAAATGCTAAAAAAGTTATTTCCTAAGCATCCTTATTCTGATCTGTTGTTTCAATAAAAAAGGTCAGGATAAGTGTTTCAGTTTTTCAAGTTTAATGCAATTTTCTGGTATATTAATTTTAAAACAAAAAACAGTATTTTATTCCAAAGAACACAAAAGCATCCAGTTATGTTCCTTGATATTACAGAGGAACCTTCATCTGTAACCCATGCAATTCACCAGGAAAGTTGGGAGGGGTAAGGATTTAAATATTAGAATGCCTGCAATAAAAACGGTAATCAGACATTTAAAACTAACCTCTAAACTTATAGAGGAGTTGTTTAATCCTGGGAAGTAATATTACCACTCAAAAGGATTGAACTAACAGTTTGGTTTCCAAGGATTCAAAATTACAAAGGATTTTGTTTAATTAAGATCAGGTAATCCTGACAGATAACCAGATGACATATATTTAAATTCATCATTAAAAGAACCACAGAAACATGGTCAAAACATTTTTAAAGTAGAACAATGTTAGCATATATTGATATCTGGGACAACTCTTTAAAGAGATTAAATAATAATGGGTACTCAAGGCAAAAATGAATGGGATTGTGGATAGTCATTTCAGAAAACCAGTACAAATATGATACATCAAATAAACTCATTGCGCTGTTAAGTTCTGAATACCACTCTAAACTTTAACTTTTGTGTACTTTTAATTAAGCGACAGTACACTATTAGGTATATTTACATTATCCTCTAATTTTCATTCACAGAAATGAATTTAGCCTTTGTTTTCAGAAAATGATGGGTAAAGCTTGGTCAAGCTTAATTTTAATATGCAACCAGGAAGCTTCAGGCTATGAAGTTATTAACAATAAATGAAAAATTGTGAATAACCCTCAGGCACAGGAAAAATAATGTTATATATGTCTTCTGTGATCACAAAGTAATTAAATGCTTAATAGACTGAAACTGTAAGATCTCCACAAGTATCTAAATAGATGGATTGAGATAAGAAGAGGGGGTGTCAGTAGGGGGATGAATAGGAAACTACTGCAAAAATAAATTGAAAGCTTAGAGACAATATATAAATGCATGGGGCATTTTTCAATAAAGTTAACTAATTTCAAAGATTTATATTAGGAAATGGATTGTCCTCCAAGTACATTTAACAAACTGAAACCATTTAGAATACATCTGATTTGCATCAAAAAAAAAACTGTAAATGAAATGAATGATGTAAGATCACATTAGTATTTAAACAAGCTGGGACTCATGAAAAAAATATAGCATTTCAGGGTCAGGTATTTCTAATTAGTGAAAGAAAAATAGAGTATCAACCGATCAGTTGGCTATTATGTGACATTGCCAGCTAAAACATGCCTGCCCTGATCACATAATCACCTTACAGTAGATTGTTAAATAAATCTTCCTGTGCGATCCCTTTTGCAGAACAGTTTGATGCTTATCCTTTGAGAGACCCACAGAAAAAAAATCTGGACTAGTATTTCCCAGCAAAACTATAATATCTTGAGACATTAAAAATGTAATTTTAGAAAAAAAAACCATTTCTGAAGACATCAGCTTCATTTGCTTATACCTTCTTTGACAGTTGGAGCAGTGAGCTCTCCAAAATGTTTGGAGACCATCCGAATTTCAGAGTGCATACTTAAAGGACAAATGACAACCTGGCTTAACTGACATTGATGATATTTTATGTAATATTCTTCAAGTTTCTTGAAAATGGAAATTAATGTGACTGACAGTAAAGTACGTCAATGCTCATTTACTAACAGTATTTTAACATTTCCCCATGGCTATTTCCAAAGTGCACAAGATTGGTAAAATACATCTACCAATCTACTCTACAATAATACATCAATTTCAGTTATTCAACAGCTGAAAAAATATAATCTGTGTACTTATCTAAAAGAGGCACCTTTCTTTCGGGTTATAGCACAATTGTACACTGGACATGAAACATTATTGAACAATCGGCTAGTATGTATGGTACACAGGATCTGTAGGTAACTTGTGGAAGTTTTCCCATAAAATTGTCAGTACAAAAGCACATTATCAATAATAACTAAAAATCAAAAGTAACTGGATGCTTAAAAGAACCACACATGATCACTATATCCTAAGATTTGCTTTTACTTAGCCAGAACAAAATATATCTGACTAGCCCTCATCTCCAAACCCCAAATGTGATCAAATGCAATAATGCATGGGGTCTACTATAACTTAAAATTAATAGCTTTTATTCTCCATTACAAAAACAGTTTTTAATGAATATTTATACTTATTATCAGAACAGGGGATGACACTTAGGCATTCAAAAAAAGTTAAGGCTGGCACATACCACCTATCTTTCTGGTCAGTGCGTGATTTTGACAAAGTGTACAAAATGCAATGCTTAATACTCTGGGCTCATGATCACTTGAAAATCAGTATCAGAAAATCCTTACAACCTTAACAAAAAAACCTTCACACCATGATTACCATGAGGAAAAGGATTATCTCATGACATACTGGTTATTTACTTGTCCTGTTAATAAAAATGTAAACTCAGTAAAATGAATGCTCATATATAAATTTTAAAAGCTTAACCCAAATGGGAAATGTAAAAACATACAGATTATCTTGAGATTAAAAAAACTCCAAACTAAAATCATTGTTCTAAAATGATCATAAATTGCAACCAAATACAAATTTCATGAAGCATTGACAGAAAGACCAGGTTAAAAAGCCCTCCACAGGAATAAATAGTGCTGAGAGCATGGAAAAACAGTAGTTGCAATATAAAATAACTACAGTAAAATGCTTTGAATAGTGCCATTTACAATGTCCACATCCTTCTAAAATAATGAAGTGAAAACTGCAGACGCTGAAAATATGCACTTTAATGAAGAGTTGCCAATTATATTCAAGAACAATATTCATACATTTTAAATCATTACAAGTTTCTTCCTCTGACTGAAATTGCATTTACACAAACCTGTTGTAAAATGTGCACTGCATGAGAGGACTTTGTGGACTAGTGGCTATATTAGCTAGTTCAGTCAGCCAATTCACACCAGAATCACTGGTGAAGGGTGACAAGGCACTATCAGGTGATTGAGAGGCACACATAGTTCGAGTAGACCTCAGGTATTCTTGATGAGACACTCCACTGCTAAGTTGGAAGGTTGCAGGTATGGTTCTGTCTGTCTCTACAGCTTTTAATTCTGGAAGATCATCTAGAAAACAAGGAACATTCAAAAACTCAAAATGCATTTAGTTCATGATCAGATGATCTACAAAATAACTAATGTTTCTAGACCACGACCAAAGTTAAGAGACTGCAGTGTTAGGATTAATTTGAATAAAGATTATCCATCAAAATAGTTTATTGCCTAGCTGATAAAGATAGCTCCATCTCTTGCACTCACAGAAAGCAAAGCTCAGAGATAAGACTGCAGAATTAGAACCACAATTCTCTTGTTTCCTGCAAGCAAAACTTTCTGACAGAACATCCAGTTCATCCACCAAGCATACAGAGAAAACTGGCCTTCTCTCATTCATATGCAGACTTATAAATCAATAGCACTATTATAATTAAAGACAAATCTGGAGAAAGATTGTATTATTTTTCATAAACATACAGGGAAATATCATAAAACCTATCCTTCACAGTGATTTCAAAGCAATCCTACTTATTCAATAAATAGCCTATAATAGACTATAATTAACTGTGAATTACGCAACAAATTTAAACCTTGATATCGGAAATACCACGCATTAGCTATAAACATTGATAATAATTAATTATAGAATGCCAGTTGAAAATCTAGGAAAACAAAAGCCATCACCTTTCATCTTTGCCACAAACCTCTCTAGCCCATGACCCTCACTTTCCTCTGGCAATTCTAAGATTGAACAAAATGTTCATATAGAATCCTTCAGCTTATATTTGTGCTTCTGGCCTTAATTTCTCATTTATTAGAAAAACTATCCACTTCTGTATCTGCAGCATTGTTTGTGGTTGCCCCTGTCTTTGCCCAGCAACTGCTAAGATTCTTTATTATCTCTAAATATCTCTTTGAATGAAGTATTGATCTACTTTCCATCATACAACTTTCATTAACAGGAACAATAATCTGTTAATGAAGGGTTTAGACCCAAAACATCAACAATTCCTCGCCCCACAGATGCTGCTTGGCCCAATGAGTTCCTCCAGCAAATCATTTGTTTCTCCAGATTCCAGCATCTGCAGTCACTTGTGGAACAGGAAGCAATGTAAAATTCTTAACTCTAGTTCACTCAATTTTTCCTTACTTGCCGCTGTACACTAGTTCCCCTACTCAAGGCCTATTTCTTCATAACCTGTGATTTCTAATGTACAGTGGCCTAGGGTAAAGCAATTTTCAAATTCTCATCTCTCTTTTTGAATTATTCCATGGCCTTCTTCCTCCCTTTGTTGCAATGGGAAATATTAGCATTTCCTTGAAAATGCTCCTGTGAATGGCACTGCAATCTTTCAATACAGACTCACAGGCTTAATGGTGCCTCACCTGGAAGGACGGTTTGGGACCCTCAATGGTAGTGAAGGAGAAGGTGTAGGGTTAGGTGTAGCATTTGATCCACTTACAAGGATAAGAGCCAGGAGGGAATACACATAATTGCTGGAGGTTCAGCTTAGCCCGATACATCGACTGTACTCTTTTCCATGGATGCTGCCTGGCCTGCTAAGTTCTTCCAGTATTTTGTGTGTGTTGCTTGGATTTCCAGCATCTGCACATTTTCTTAGTGCCAGGAGAGAGATCAGTGGGGAGGGACGAATGGACAAGGGAGTTTCACAGGGAGCAATCCCTGCAGAAAGCAGCAACTGGGGGGACGTGAAAAATGTGGTTGATGGTGGGATCCCGTTGGAGATGGCGGAAGTACCGGAGAATTATGTGCTGGGCGCGGAGGTTGGTGGGGTCTATCCCTGGTAAGGTGGCGGGAGGAGGGGGTAGGAGCAGACGTTTGTGAAATGGAAGAGATGCAATTGAGGGCAGCTGATGGTGGAAGAAGGGAAGCCCTTTTCTTTGAAAAAGGAGGGCATCGCCTTTGTTCTAGAATGAAAAGCCTCATTGTGAGAGCAAATGCAGCACAGACAAAGGAATTGAGAGAAGGGGTTGGAGTTTTTACAAGCAACAGGGTGGGAAGAGGTATAGTGCAGGTAGCTGTGAGAGTCCATGGGTTTATAATAGACATCGATAAATAAGCTGTCTTCAGAGACAGTGAGATCGAGAAAGGGGAAGGAGGTGTCGGAAATGGACCAGGTCAATTTGAGGGCAGGTTAGAGTCACAGTTGACTAAGTTGACAAGCTAGGCATGGGTGCAGAAAGCAGCACTAATGCAGTTGATGTAGCATAGAAAAGTGTGGGATGGACACCAGTGTAGGCTTGGAACATAGACTGTTCCACATATCCTACAAAAAGGCAGGCTTTTCTGGGACCCATGCGAGTGCCAACGGCAACACCTTTTGTTTGAAGGAAGTGGGAGGAACCAAAGGAGAAATTATTAAGAGTGAGGACAAATTCCACTAGACAGAGGAGAATGGTGGTGGAGGGGAACTGGCTGGTTCTGGTGTCCAGAAAGAAACAAGAGAGCTGTGAGGCCTTCCTGGTGGGGGATGATGGTGTATAGGGACTGGACATCCATAGTGAAAACTAGACAACAGGGTGACCCATTGGGGCACCCTTTGAGAGAATCAAAATAGAGCTGCCCTGCCCTTTTGCTCCACTTGGTATCGCTGCTGAGGCTGGCCGTAAGCATGCGTCCTGGTGTCGCGTCCCGATTTCCATGATGGTGGATCGGCTCTTGGGTGAAAGCGGGCCTGTTGATTTTGGCAAATGAGCAATTTTATACAAATATATAACCCTGAACTTTGCCTAAATTCTGTAAGTTAGCGCATTTTAATTTGATTTAGCCAAAAAAAGTGTCACTGTAATGCACCGTTTGCACTGGAGGTCACAAAGAGACAGACAGACAGACAGAGCATGAGAGTTTTAATAGCATATAGATATAGTGGGGGGCCAGGGAACTTGAAATTATTAAAAAGATCCAGAGCATGTGAAATGTCATGGATGAAGGTAGGAAAGGATGAAACTGGGGATAAGACAGGTATGCAGATATGAGTTCAGCAGGGCAGGATCAAGCTGAAAAATGGGTCTACCTGGACAAATGGGCTAGTGGATCTTGGGTAGGAGAGAGAAAAGGGATGTGTGGGGTGCAGGAACTATGAGGTTTGTAGCAGTGGATGGGAGATGCCCAGAGCAAATAAGGTCAGTGATGGTGTGGGGGACAATGGCCTGGTGCTCCTTATTGGGATCCTGTTCGAGGGGCAAGAAAGACGTGTCTTGACAGTTGTCGCTGATCCTCAGCAAGGTAAAGGTCAGTCTGCCAGACTACTACAGCACCCCCTTTAACTGCAAATTTGATGATGAGATTATCGTTAGTGCAGAGGGAGTGGCAAGCAGAGACTTCAGAAGGGATGAGGTTGGAATTGCAGCGAGGAGTGTTGAAGTCAAGATGGTTGATGTTCCATCAGCAGTTGACAATGAAAAGGTCTAGGACAGGCAGAAGACTAGGGCAGAGTGTCCAGCAACTGGCGGAGGGTTGAAGATAGGAAAAGGGGGTCATCAGTACAGGGTAGAGATTCCTTGCCAAAGAAGTAGGCTCGGAGACAGGGGCAGCAGAAGAAAAGCTCGGTGTCATGGCAGGCGCAGAGTCCTCTGAGATGTGGACGCAGGGGGACAAAGGTGAAGCCCTTACTGAGGACAGAACGCTCTGCCTCAGAGAGGGGAAGATTAGAGGGAATGGTGAAGACCCGGCATGGAAGAGAGCTGGGACTAGAGGAGGGAATGGAGGTTTTTGGTGTTCAGGGATGGTGGGGTAAGAGGAAGATGGAGTCTCCGAGGATCCAAGAGCTGGTGATGGGACCTGAGAGAGACTGGATTGCGGAGTGATGGTGGGGGAAGGGAAGATGGGAGTTCCAGCAGCAGAGAGTGAAGACCTGGCCTAGAGGTCAAAGCTGGAGTCAGAGTAGAAGGTTACGCAATCAGTACTTTGGAGATGTCCAAGGTCACTGGAACCCGCGTTTTCCAATTTGGGTTGGAAATCTGGGTTTTGAATCTGCTCTGGATCATTAGTTTATGGAAACTATTGAAATTCTGTTATTATTTTTTTCACCTTGAATATTACATGACTGCACGAAAACTTCATATTAAACTCCAGCAAATCATTAAGACGGCACCAAGTCGCAGCCTCTTTAAGCTCATCTACAAAAATCAGCTTAATTCCTCTCTTTAATGTCTCTTTCTTTCCATTTCAAGGCAGTTGCTGTCGAGGTCCTGATCTGCAAGTGGCATTCAAACGGGGTTTTGTTTTTGCAGTGGATGAGTTTCCGTCCCTGGAGCTGCTTAGCTGACCATGTTCCGACATTCTCTAGGCATGGCTTGAAAGACGCCTCTGGGGGGCGGCCCTGTGTTGCCCTTTGGATGATTGATTTCAGGCCGATGTCGCCAAATAAGGTGTCACAGGAGATGGAACATCAGGATTTCACTGCGGCAGATGTTTGCAAAAGCGACATGGCAAACTGTAATACCATAACAGCGACTGTCAGTCTCCCCTTTCACTGTGAAAATGGGCGATATCTCTCTGACCCTTATTAATGAAAGTGAGAGCCTGTGGCATGTCAAACTGTAGAGTCAACAACAGACTTTGTTGACTGCAGATTATGGTTTCCTTTGGGTGCTTTGTTGTTGCTTGGTGGGCGAAGGATGCTGACTTTTTGCTAAAACGGGCAGTGGGTGAGGGCGATGCTTGCTGCTGCTTGCGCAGGGGAGGGCTGGGGTACTTTGGGGGTCTAACATTTTTCTTTTAGGGTACTTCTGTTTATCATGAATGTTTGCGAATTCCAGGTATTTCAGGTTGTACACTGTATACCTTCTCTGATAATAAACAGAACTGTTTGAACTGCATGTAACAAAAGCTTTTAGTTTAAAAAATCTTTCCACTGAGGATATGCAGTTGTAATTTACAACAGTGTTTCATTACCACTTCCCCCTCCCCTGCCCCACCCTCACCACATTGATCTACTTTGCTTTAATTAGACTATTCTGGGTGTTAGCTGCCAACCCAAAGCACTTATTCTCACTTTGGTTACAATCAAAAATGATTAATGAGCTCCGGAATGAGATGACTTCCACATGCAGCTTACCCATCAGGAAAAATGAAAACTAATAATGTAAAGTTATAAACTAATGTCTCAAAGTACTGTTCAACTATTTGAAATACTCATAACAACTTCACGATGAAAATCAAATATATTCTCTTCGAAAATCAACAAAAAAGTTAGCTAAAATCCCTGATCAGCTCACAGCTTGAGTACCAACTTTAGATTTTGAGAACATCCACATAGTCCTCTATTTATAACCAAATAACCTTCAATGAGATACCAAATTAATTGAAATATCAGACATTTTAAATAGTCTATGATACATTACATAGAAATATATTACTTAAAGGGGTAAACCACTCTCCTGCTTGCTGGAACCGCAAATTTGCTAAAGGAATGAATTTACATTTAGAGAAAGATATGAAATTCCATCAATGTTCAGCAGTTAGTTCTTAATTCAGCACAATAATGAAAATTTCAAGCTTTGTCAAAATGAAACACTCTGGGTTTATCACAAATTAAATGTTAGGCAGTTTTCAGATAATAAGATTTAGAAGCAAGCGTGAAAATGGATTCCACTAGTGCAATTTAGATAGCAAATTCATACATCTTAAAATTTAATTCTACAATGCTTATTCAGCAAAATACATTTCATTAAAAAAAAACAATTTACTTCAGTGAACTTCCAGCTAGCAACTACTTCAAGATTGTTTCTTCACACTCAGAAAATTTGATTTGGTGATTCCTCTATAAGAAAAATAACGAGACTTTGATGCAATTACCAAACCATAGATTCATATGCTGACTTCATTCTACATGCAACACTCCTTGTAACTTTGTGAGAAATACTTTGCTTTTAGGGTGACCATAACTGTACATTCCCAAAACAACATAGTCATAAAACCAGAATTCCAAACTGAGAGGCCAGAACACAAAGTAATTACTTAGCTACTTCCTCAAGACCACCCTTGCCCAACGACCCACGTTAAAATGACCGCCTCAACCACTTCTCATGATCTGCTTCTTAATCCACAACCTACAGCACATCCAGACATACTTCCCTACTTTTTTGTCAGTTCCAGTATCATGCCCACAACAACCCATCTTCCTCTATTCTCCCAATTATCCTGCAACATTTAAGGCCTCCAACACCTCCACCCACGCTCACACCACAAACAACCTTAAACCTCTAATTTCCCTGCCCTTCCAACTAAAACACTCTGCCTCACCTCATAATCACTTCCCCGAGACTGATAATCCCAACACTGCAATAATTGCCCAGCATCCAATTTCCCTACCTCACATTAATATGCCACTGCCTATTACTGTTCCAAAACCCAACAGCAACCACGAATGCTGAATTCCAATCCAATTCACGAGCCTCGCATCCCTCCCCAATCCTTTCCAGCCACAGATCTTCTCAACCTTTCCTCAAAAGAGAACTTCAATTGAAATTGGAAACCTCACACTATGGCTCAAACCCCAAAATAGTCACTGACCTACTGCAATGCAATTCTGATGCACTAGGCAACAAGATGTAGCCAAATTTTAAATTCTCTTTCTATTCAGTTAACAATAAAATTTATGCTAGTGTACTTCGTACAACATGCAATCAGATCTTTCACAGAAAAGTTATTTTAAAATAATTACATTAATTCATTTAAGGAGAAGTTGACAAATGAGCAAAAGCCAGATCAAATAAGTAGGCTTAGGTAGAAACTTGAAGGAAGAAGAAAGGCAAAAGCAATGGATTGAAAGTTATGTAGTTCTGGGGCTTGAGAGCTAAGAAATGGCTGTCATTAGTGGAATTACTAAATTAGGGAATGATAAAGTAGCAATAATTGATAGGAATGCAAATATCTTGATGGACCTTTTGCTTTGCTCAGTTTATTAAAAAGCAAGGCATGAGATCATAAGAGAGACTTGCAAGAATTGGGGAACCAAAGATCAGCAAAGGGTATCAATTAGGACCAGAGAGGCAGGCAATTAGGACATCATACTTAAGAGAGTTTAACAATGAAGGATGGCTACATTAAGTCTTATTTAGAGATCACAAGGGCATGATATAGGTTTCAGCAAGAGATTAACTGAATTAAAGCCAAAAAACAGGATTTGCTTTGGAAGCTGCCTTCAAACAGACAAGCATAAATGTGGTGAGGGAGGAAGCAGAAGATACATTTGTTTGGATGGTCTCAACACATATAATCCTCCCACTTGCTAGAAATGATGGCTGAATATCAAAAAGCAGAAAAGCACTTACAAAGACAATGAGGTTAACTTTATATTTTATGATAACCTTGGATTAAATATCTTCCCAGTTAAGAGAATGGCACTACTTTCATGTCACACAAGACCCAGCAATGCAGAGTTCAAATGATTGTCTGCAAACTACGTTCCTATTACTGGAGACCCAATTCCATACACCCCAAATTTAGAGACATAAAAACAATACATAAGCCCTGTCAAGTTCTATAATCATTTTGTATATTTCATTGAGATTTTTTCCCGTTTTTCTACATTTCAAAGTATGAACCATGTTTGCTAAATCAAGAATCCTACCAATCCAGGAACTAATCAAATGGAAGACTGATGCATTAATGCTAATATATTCTTCCTTAAGTAGGAAGACCAGACCTGTGCATAACATTCAAGATACAATCTTACCAGCGTCCTGTATAAATATCTTTATCCTTGGGCTCCAATTACATTGGAGAAAAGCCTACATGCCATTTATCTGCCTAGCACTATATTAACTTTCAATGATTCTTGTAAAGAACACTCAGCTCCTTCTGAATATCAACATCTTTCAATCACACACTATTTAAAAACTATCCATTTTTCTACCAAAGTAGGTGACTTCCAAGTTATTTTCCATGTGTTATATTTTTGATCGTTCATTTAATCTGTCTATATTGTCCAAGGCCTCTGCAATCTCTTTCCGGCCCACAATGTCAGCTTTATAACTCATAAATAAATACTCATATTTTCCATGATATGAAGCCATTCAGCCCACTGAGTCTCTATCTACTCTGAGTCCTATCAATCCCATTCCCCTAATTATTTTCCCTCCATTATTTTATCAACAAATTTGGAAAAAAAATTATTTTGTTCCCTTGCCTAATCATTGGTTTAGATTGTGATTAAATGGATCCCAGCAACACCCTATTAGTCACAGATTCCAAACACAAAAATGACTCCTACCTTTGATTTTTGATTAAGCAATCCTCAGTCCAAGATGGTTTATTACCCCAATGCAGTATGCTGTATTTTTACTTTATAATCTCACATGACATCATATCAATGATCCTCTGAGTGTCAAATATAGCTCATCAACTGCTCTAACTGCTGTTCCTAACTACATCATGAAACTTTAAAAGATTTATAAAACATGATTTCCCTAGCCATCTGACTCTGTCTCATCCTTATCTTGTCACCACATCCTCAATAAAGGATTTCAGCATTTTCTTTATCACTGAAATTCAGAAACTGGTTCTCTGTTCCTTGTTTTTTCTTTTCCTTTTCTAATACAGCAGAAGTCCATTCACAGATTGCAAGTGCAGAAGAATTGTACTGAAATCAATGCACTTTAAGAAGATGACAACCACTGCATCTGCAATTGTTAGAGCCATTTCTTTCAAAGTCCTAAGATTCAGGGTGATCAGATTCTGGGGATTTATCACTGGACAATCCCATTTACCTTCTCCAATATTGACTTTTTTTTTAATTAAGTGTTAACTTCTTTGAATTCCTTATTCACCCTATAATCGGTAATCCCATAATACAGTACATAAGCAACCAGTGTCTTCTTCCTTGCAGACATACATTAAATATTTAATTTCCAAAGTAGTTCTTTCCTTCCAAAAATGCCCTTTAACTTCCCAAAACCTTCTCCAATTCAGAGCTCTTACACTCTTATTACACTTTTCTTTTACCTCCTCTACCTTACCTTTCTTTTGAAGTGCTTTGTTTTCCTTTATCAAATCCTTTATTTTTCATGACAAGATCCCACCTCTCTGTTGCTTTTAGCTTAATTGTCTTGTTATGGTTGCTTCACATACTTTCCCATTTTGCCTATCTCCTCGTTAAATTAAATACCCTGGTATATCATTTCCAACCTTTGCAATCGAATCTCTATAATGGCCAAGAGATCACAACTTAATTATTTAATTATTCAAAACTTTAATTTTGTTTTTCTACCACTGATCTCTGATGTATATTATTTTGTTTCTATGCATTGTCCCTCCTTAACTGACTCTTGCTATCATTACCTATTTTGTCGCCTACACTACTGATTTGTCCTTTCTCTTTAACTGTCTGAATGCCCCTCACCAGACCCACTTTTGTTTCAACGTTGCGCAGATTTAAGGGCTGTAACAGGGGAGATGATGAAGGGTGAAAATAAAAATTCCATTTACCATCCATTTTCCATTTCTTATATTTTAATGCTTTCCAATTTCTAGCTATCTTCAGATTTGCATAAGCCTCAAGTCTCCCATTTGATATGCCTAATTAGATTTTTAAATAATACAACAAAACAGCTAACTAAAAGGATAGAAACTTCACTGAGTCAGGCGTTCTCCACATGAGGAAAAAGTCACCAAAACAAATGTATTTGATTACACAAAATTCACTGTGTGAACTCAAAGTTACAGATTTTTTCAAAATGTAACATGATACTGTTACTCAATGCTACTTCTTAATTTTAAGTTTTTTTTATATATTTTATCAATTTTACACTTTTGACAAAGTACCCTAAAATATTGTAAAGGTATGATAAACTTAAGTTAAAAAATAACAGCTTACCATATTCCATTGTTTGATCATTGTTTGCATTTCCAGGTGATGATGGTAAATCTTCATTACATTTTAATAACTCAAATGAATCATCCATCCCAGAAGGGTTCTTGTCCACTACAAACTGAACTTTCTGCACTCTGTTAGGTGTACATTTCGTTTTCATATCCCACACCATGTTATGCCATTGGACTTCAGCTGACTTGAACAAAAAAAATACAACAATGCATATGAAATATCTGGATTAAAGATCACTAACTCCATAAAAACATTTACACAAAACTGACTTCAATTAAAAATTAGCATCATAGCATAATTTATTTTGCATTTTTCAAGATTATTCATCATTTACCTATTTTTACATGCTAACTTCCTATTACTACACAAATTGAGTCAAAAACAAGCAGAATATTCATGTGATGATGCATTTAATTGGGCAAATATGAGAAAAAATCAGTGCCATTCTGATGTCATACATTCTATCTTTACTTTTTCTATAATAAATTGTTATTCCCTTATGTATCTACAGTGGAATATGCTGACAAAAAATTATAATACTGTTATCAAACCTTCTTACCATTATTTTCCTCACTGAACATCCAAAAATAACAAAAATGCAAACATAATACAAAAGAAAATAATACTGTTTTATTCTATTGTCCCTCATATACACATATGCACAGTTAATTTAGATTCATACAAGCTATTACCTTAACAGAACAATGTTCGGGTAAGTTTATACATTGCTTTCTTATCTTTCTCATACTAAAGACTCCTACTAAAAAATGAGAGCCCAACAGACAAAGGTGAAAGTTTGCTAGATGACTGATTTTATACGCTTTGATATGACAAATTGAAAATAACTACCTTCCCTACCTTACAAATTTTCTTTAACCCTTTTCATGCCATTTTACTCAGCATGGTATAAAAGGAATGACATATTGGAATTAGTTCAAAGAGATGCCTGGTAAATATCAGCCAGTTATATTATTTTGCAGGTTCTTAATGAAACAGCCTTTTATTTAAATACATTACTAAATACTCTTACAATGAATCCTTAAAAATATCATCAAAATTCTTCAAAATTAATAGCTTTTCCATATAGTAAATCTTTGTACTATTATGACTCTGGGTTTCATGACCTTAGTACTTAATTAAACAGTTTCACCCAACTTATTTTCTGGCATTTAAAGGTAACCTTGCTGATAACATCATCCAAATAAAAGGAAAACAAAGCTCAAGCTGAACACTTAGAGGAACAAAAATGTCTTCAAATACCATGACCATTCAAGGGATAGTGAATGGAAGGAAACTAAGTTAACAGTACTACTAAGCATTAGAAACTGTAGTATTTTAATAAATATGAAACTCAGGATGTAACAAGACTATCAGAGCAAAATTTTACAAACTAAATTATTTTTGATATATTAAAAAATTGCAGTAAGTCCTCAGGTCAGATAAAGTTGGTTTTCATTTCAAATTGATAACCTTCCATTTCTAACATTGTCTAGTGGGAAGTTCTGCCTTTTGGGCTTTAAGTGTCCAATGAAGATGAAAGTTTGAAAGATGTTGCTCATCCAACACTTTTTGAATGACACTGGCACTATACCACAAACTTCTAATAGACGGAGCTGGGAATTTGGATGTTCAGAGGTAGTAGCACTCCTAAATCAGAATCACGTTTAACATCACTGGCATATATCATGAAATTTATTATTTTGCAGAAGCAGTAAATCAAAATACATAATTTGTATTGTAATTACAAGATTTTTTTATTGTGTTAAAAGAGGAAAAATATATATTGATGTAGTTAGTATTCATGGATTCATTGTCCATTCAGATATCTGATAGCAGAGGGGAAGAAGCTGTTCCTGAATCATTGAGTGTGTATCTTCAGGCTCCTATACTTCCTCCTTGATGGCAGCAATGAGAAGGGAGTGTGTCCTGGGTGATGGGGATCCACCTTTTTGAAGAATCACCTTTCTAGTTCATCCTCAATGCTGGGGAGGCAGGTGCCCATGATGGAGCTGGCTGAGTTTACAACTCTTCAGCTTTTTCCATGCCATACCAGTTAGAATAGTCTCCACAGTACATATGTAGAAATTTGCTAGAATCTGATATACCAAATCTCCCTAGACTTCCATTGAAATATAGAAATAATGAAGCTGCTGGTGTGCCTTCTATATAATTGCATCAATATCCAGAGTCCAGGATAGATTTTCAGAGATCTTAGCACCTAGGAACTTGAAACTGCTCACTCTTTCCACTGTTGATCCCTCGATGAAGACTGGTGTGTGTTCCCTTAACTTCCCTTTCCTGAAGCCCACAATCAATTCCTTGATCTTAATGATGTTGAATGTAAGATTGCTGCTGTGAGACCACTCAACCAGCTAATCCTCAGGTACTCTTCAGATTTAACTCCTGTATGACTCCTCATTACCATCTAAAATTCAGCCAACAATAGTTTTGTAAATGTATAGGTGGGATTTGAGCTGTGCCTACACAGAGACCTAGGCGTAGAGAGGGTAGAGCAGTGGCCTAAGAACGCATCTTTGGAATGCGCCAGTGTTAACAGTCAACAAGGAGAAGATGTCATTTCCGCTCTACACAGATTGTGGTCTCCTGCTGAGGAAGTCAAGGATCTAATTGCAGAGAGAGGCACAGAGGCCTAGTTTTGGAGCTTGTTCTTTAGAACTGTGGGTGTTTCTGTTGAACACCGAGCTGCAATCAATAAACAGCAGCCTGATACAGGTATAACTATTGTCCAGGTGTTCCAAGACCAAGTGGCACGCCACCTTGTCTTCCCAATTATGTGGCAACATAACCAAATTTATATAAATGCATCAAGAATTAAAACTCCATTGCCAACGTAGTTATCATGTTGGTGCTTTGATAATGAGAAAGAGTGCACAGAAGTGATGATTGAACATAGAATGCAGACCAAAGCTCTCTTTATACATTTAGATATCCCACCTCTCACAGAAGTTCCGGGAGTCTCCCGCATATTGATAGCGGCTCCCTGACGCATGCAAATTATATACAATATCCCGGAAATCGATTTTTTTGAAAGAGAGAGGAAGAGTGAGAGCGAGAGCAAGCATCCTGATTGGTCTCTCTTCGTGCTAAGTAGACCTATCAGTTTTCTTTGTGGGCGGGCTTTCCAGTCGACCTCAAAAATAATGACAGTGTTGCTCACTACACTGTTTGCAACTAACTTTTCTATTGCCCATGATGGGTTAAAATGTAAAAGACATGTTGAGGTGAGTTTAACAGGTGTCATTCGTTCATTAGCATTGCTAACGTTATTTAAACTAGCTCATTAGGTGCTAAGGAGCTACTCTATTGATATCCTACGTGATGAGGCCAAACTCCCCCATGATAATATAAGTATATATTTTAATGTCACATTTTCTGCATATACCCAACCTGGTTTACAGATTAGACAAAATCACTAAACAAAGTATTACATACACCTTTGGAGGTCAATGGGGGGGGGGGGGGGGAGGCGGGGGTGCTACCTCCCTGAGTTTTTGCAGGGTGGGATGTTTGTACAGTAAATAACATTGACCCTGACATAGAGCACTGTGCAAAAGTCTTAGACACACATATATAGCTATGTTGCCTAAGGCTTTTGCACACTACTGTGGTGACTTTATGTATTGCACTGTGCAGCTACTACAAAAAAAATCTCATAACATATGTGACGATAAAGCTGATTCTGATATGGGTCTCTTTTGTGGGCTGAGAGTGGAAAGGGCGCAAGGAGAGGGGAATCATGGTTGGGAAAAGGGGAAAGGAGAGGGGAGGATGTCAGAACCACCAAAAAGACATTCTGTAATGATCATTAAACCAATTGCTTGGAATCAAATTACTTTGCCTGCTGTCTCAAGGCTGTGTGGGTCTGCACCTATGTCAACACCCCTCCCCCACCTTGGCACTCCTTCCCCGTCACCTGTCCCACACCTTCTGAGACACTCCGTCACCATTCCCAAAAGCTTTTGTTCCCGCCAGATTTACAAACTCGCTCTCCGCTCCTTGTTGACAAATACGGTACTGTGCAGAAGTCTTAGGCACCCTAGCTATATATATATGTTCTTGCACAGTGCTGCAAAATCCTACATATTGTACCGAGCAATGCAGAAGTCTGAGAAGGAGAATTTGAGTATTGCGTTGCTGATGCAATCCAATTTAAATTAACTTAAACTGAATTGGTGTGGCAATAGGATAGCAATAATTCTCAAATTTTAATAATACTTCTGAAAGTATTTCTTGCTAACATATTCAAGAGTATATTGGTCTTACTGATGTTGAGCTGCAGATGATTCAGCTCCCACCATTTGACAAAGTCCCCCACCAGGGCCCTGTATTCATCCTCCCATCCTCCCTTTATACACCCAACTATTGCTGAGTCATCAGAGAATTTCTGCAGATGACATGACTCAGTGTTGTGTCTAAAGTTCTAGGTAGACAGGGCAGGAACCAATACAGTCCCCTGTGGGGCCCCAGTACCTCTTATAGTCTGACACATAACTCTGAAGCAGCACAAACTGTGGTCTGCCAGTCGGGAGTCCATTATCCAGGATACAATGGAAGTGCCAACCTGCATTGAACAGAGCTTTCCCCCCCAGCAACGAGAGACGTATGGTACTGAAGGCACTTGAGAAATCAAAAAACATGATCCTCACAGTGCTGCCCGGCTTATCCAAACAGGAGTAGACTCTGTTCAGCAGGTGAGGAGGCATTGGTGCTGAGGGAGCACTAGATGCCTTGGCACCTGGGCTGGTATGTTGAAGGGGGTCTGAATAGGAGGATGATTGCCAAACCTATTGAAGAATTGGTTTAACTCATTAGCCTATTCACAACTGCATTTGAAAGCTCTACAGTTAGGCTGATTGAAGCCACTGATGTTCTTCATGGCCGTCACACCTCCCGTGTGCTACTCTGTCCAAACTTGCTCTCTCCTGTATTCCTTTTTAGCCACCTTGATCTCCTCCTTTAGCTCCCTCTGCACAGGTTCCAATTCCTCCCTGTCTCCTGACCTATCAGGCTCTCTTTTTGTGGTTGAGAAGAGCCTTTAGATCACTGGTAACCCACGGTTTGTAGTTAAGGAAGCAGCAACAGCCCTTGATGGTATTACAATCAGTAAGTCTGTTAATGTCCTCCCCATACAGCCTCACAAAGCTTATTCCAGTCAGTAATCTCAAAGCAGCCCTTCAGGGCCTCGATAGCCTCTGGAGACCATTTCTTTACTACCTTGGTAGTAGCTAGCTGTTCCTGTACTTTGGGCTTATACAAGGGCATGAGGTGAACCAGAGAATAATTATATGATAGCTATAAGCTTTAACTACAGTTACAAGCTTATAATCATGTGGCAGTAAACTCTCTATCATAGTCCTCAAATTTCATTTCTCTTCAGTTACCAAGTGCTTAGTCAATTCTCGACCCACACAGGTGACCCTAATAAGCTATTTGTATTTTTAACACTATGATTCACGAACTACAAATATTTTATTTTTCGGCCAACTCTAAAACAAATAGCTAGTTGGTAACCGTATACAAGCATAAAATTGTGTACGTTCTATATTGGTACTCAATTTAACCATTCACACACCATGTGTATTTTGTGTGTGTTGCTCAAGATTTCCAAAAACAGTAGAATCTCCTGTGTTTACGTTTAGCCACTCACACATGTAATTTTCTCCAGCACATCAGAAGGATTATCTTAATTCCCTTAATAGCTTTTATATAGGTTATGTAGTCCTAATTGAAAACCTATCAGCAGGGAGTAATTCTGGAACTGGGCCTATGACATGATACAGAATATACTTATGACACAAATCGCAGTAAGTTCATCTATTGTTCAAAAACAGTCCAGGGATAAAATGATTTGAGATTTATTGGATAGTGATCACATTCCTAGTCTTATGCATATAATTAAAATCTCTGGGAAGACACAAGATTATTTAAAAAATTGCTGTGTCATTGTTGCGCAAGATGAAAAAGTTATTGTTTGCATGTTGTTCATCTTACAAGTGCTTTTTAGTAACAGTAGCCATGTGAAATTGCAGATTTTTATGCTGTGCCTCTCCTTTATTCAGGTTCATTGGTTAACTGCATCCCCAATTCCATCCCACCCTAAGAAAGTCTTACAGAACATGACATTTCAATCATCTATTCTTTTCAGTGTGTTGTTTTATCCCTGACATCTTCATGTTTTTCTGCTTCCTTTGATATAAACTCAGAACAGCCTTAACTAACTCTATCACAATAATTAAGGGCTCTCACTGCCTGGGCCATGACCTCATTTCATTGATACCATCAGGGAGGAGAAACAGGAGCCTGAAGACCCAGCACAACAATTGAGCAATAGCTTCCAACCCCCCATCAGATTTCTTAACTGTCACTGAACACTATATCAGTATTCATTTTTGCACTGTTTATTTTGTAATTTATAGTATTATATCTTTGCACTGTAATGTTTCTGCAAAACAATAAATTACATATCATCTAAGATAGCAATAATAAACCTGATTCTGGTTCTTAATTAGAATTTATATGAATACTGCCAGTCACTGCTCTTTAAATTATCTCTTTGTCCTTAGATACTCAGTGATTTCACTTTTGGACACAATTCTGTTTCAACTGCCAGAGATGAAGGTTATTCATTCAAATGGTACAGAACTACACATTTATTCAGAATGCTCACTATTCATCTGCCCTGGAGATCCAGGAATTTTGTCATGGATTAAACCAAAGATCATCTCTTTAAATTCTGGTACTTTTTTTTGACTCTGTTTTCGGTAGAGAAAATGTGCCATTAGGGAATCGGTATTTTCCTCAGAGCTCCATATCAGTCAAGCCATTCATTACATCCAACTCTTGCAAATATATTGAACTCTGTACCCAGTGCAAGTTTTTTTTTAAAACCTGATAAAATTTCGGTCAGTCCAGCTTCTCGACAAGATAGTCCTACGTAAGAGAAACAACACTCTAAATTGCATCCTCCCCGCAGGCCAGCTTAATGTACAACTCATGTTACTCTTTCAGAAACCACAAAATTCAGAGCCATTATCCTATCTGACATTGCAAATATGTTGGAAGCAGATAGGACTAGTTGGACTAAATGGTAGCTATCTGCCATATCTTACACATACTTTTCAAAAATTAAATAAGCGCGTTTTTCTTTCTTCATATTCATTCATTTTAATTGAACAAACAATATGGTAACTCGGCTCTTCCATTGTAATTCATTACCGCTTTAATTACGTAGAACTTACGTATTGAAAGTGTTCGGTTCATTTCCAAGTTGTAGTTTTCTGACCTAACCCTTTTAAGAATGTAACATTTTGTTACTATTATTGAGAAAATTGCAAAACCCTGTCTCTTAAAATTTGCTCGACTCAATTTGTCAGGAAATTAACGACTTCCAATAAATCTGCCTTGATTGAGACTCGTTTGAACACCTTATTAGAAACGAAATCTCGATATCTTAAAATCAATTTGTGATCTGCGTCACTCTGCCTTAAACTAAGTGCAAACAGATTGAAAGCGAAAGAGGGAAAAATTGAAGAAGCTTGGAGAATTAATTAACGACAACAGACTCAAGCAAATGCAAAACAAAAGTCGACACTAGTCTTTTCAGGAAGATCTACCATTAGTGACCGGGGGGGTGGGGGGAACTACAATCAGTAAACAAATGCCTGAAGTCTGCTCACAAACACGCAGAGCCTTTAAATACATCATCATGTGACACTTACACACCCTGAGCTGGAACAGTGCGCCTGCGTGTCAGCTCATTCATTCAGAACTGCGTAACAAGGGAATTTAATAACAAATCAACCATCGCACTAACTTAACAAAACTATAAAAACATACTTTTCCTTGTATAACGTTATAAAGTACATCAGACGTCTCCGGGATCTTATGTATTGTTTCAGTCCGGAAAGTAACGAGACATAAACAACTGTTTCATAAACAGGCCAACATTATCTTCTTACTTCCACAATTAACTTACATGATCACTTAAAGAAGAAGAACTGAAATTACATAGCGTAAGGTTTGGTGCCGTCAAGGGGTCGCCAACAGCCCCAAACATTTACCCCGCAATCGCGAGACCTATTTCAATTCATTTCTTTCTAAATCTTCGTGAGGTTGGGGGAGGAGGAGGCACAAGAAAACAAAAAACAAATCACCCGGGACATCACGACTTGTCGGGGGGTTGGGACAGCGGTGCGGGGGGGACTGGGGTCGCGGCGCTGTCACGAAATGAATGGGAGAAACGTCACCGACAGAAGAAAAACAAACTTATAAACAATGAGCGACACGTCACAACTCCCCGCTAGCCGCCCCGACCGCGCTCCAAACCCCGCCGCCTACGACCGCCGTCCCCCCCTCGGCCCTCACACGGCCGCCGGAGAGCCGAGAGCGCCGGGTGCAGGCGCCGAGCGCGCGTTGTTTACATCCTCCCGACTTCACTCACCAGCTCCGTCGCCATTACCGAGTTTCTCTTCCCCCAACCCCCACAGTGGCGAGGGCGGCACCAGACCTTCAGGACGCGGCCCGCCGATTGGAGCGCGGGCGCACGCCAATCAAAGGAAACGCCGCTCCGATTGAAGAAGCCGTGTTACGTCACGTTGAAAAATAAACAATACGTAGTGGAGCATGCCGGGAGATGTTTTCTTGGAACTCGGATTCTCGCAGTCTTAGGTACCCGGATGGAAAGCAGTGCGGTTGAGAGTGGCTTCATTCTCGTTGACCGTCGCCTTCCCCCAAAATGCATTCTTTTAAAAATTACAGTAACCAGATGAAGGTGCTATTGCTCTCTTCTCTCTGTTGCCATCAGGAAGAGGTAGAGAAGCCTCAGAACCCACAGCACCAGGTTCTACTATCCCTCAGCCAAAGGGGATAACTTCACGCCCCATCATTGAAATCTCCCCCAAGCTGTGGACTCACTGTCAAGGCGGACTCTTTATCTCATCGTTTCGATATTTATATCGAACAAACTATTCTCGGGCTTCCAGCCGGGAACAGGTATCAATTTTAACCGACGCTTCGTTAACAAACTAGATCCCTTTTCACTTATGTATTATTTTAATTTATTTCTTTTCACACCAGCTTGGGCGTTCAACCAGTCTTTCATTGATTCTGATATGTTTATTATTCTACAGATGTATTGAGTATGCCCGCAAGAAAATGAATCTCCGGGTTGTATGTTGGGAGACAGTGTATATATATTTTGTTGGTAAATTTACTTTGAGCTTTGAACCAGTTGTGTTGATTTCTATCTGTGCCTGAGTGTTAGTTTGAAGCCTTTGTCGTAAAGTCTGCACCTATTGTTCTGAAAGTTCTCTCGTATTTTGGCATACGTATAACAAAAGAAAGCAGCAGTCGGCCTCTCAACAATGTCACAGCTATTTTTTGACATAACATCATTTTAGATTACTCCAGTATTGCAGTTTTCCATGACATTGACTCTGGGTTAGTGGAGTAATATCACATTTTCAAAAACATAACTTGAAAGTTTTCATATTCCTACTATCAAGGATGTTGGAGCTGCAAGTGCTGGGTATTTTAGCCCATGCTTCATGTACTCTATTAGTTGAGTTCTTTAGGAGATTGGCAGGTCAAACACTGACTGCAAAATATGCAGGTGTCACTGTCCATCCTGTAAATCTGCAGTGAAATAATTGAAATTAATTTTAGTTGGAACGGTTGTAGGAAGAAGGTAAGAGCTCATAACAGGGAGCTTCACTTTGCAGGGCTTCACTTTAAAATTGCCGTTAATAGACAGGACATAAAGCAAATTTCTATGTTGTGAATTGAATGGAGTTCTGTGACTGTCCTGGATGACTTAAACACAAGTGCAGTTAGCTTCACCATACGGTGCCCAGGAACGGGCACTCCATTCAATTCACAACATAGAAATTTGCTTTATGTCCTGTCTATAGACGGCAATTTAAAAAAAAATCAAGAACAATCAGCACAAAATAATGAAGATATTGTCAACTGCCATCAGTGCTGTGTTCAAAGGTGCTCTGTTCAATGTACTGTATACCCAGACTTGGTCCCAAATTCCATTGTAGCTTAAGAGCAAGTATAGACAACTAAAATTTGATTTCAGAATTGGAAATGACTGCCTTTGATATGAACTAAAGCATTTGACCGAGAACAGCACAGAGTAAAACAGAAATTAGTAGAAATCAGAGGAAACCTTGCACAAATGTCATTGACTGTGGTTGTTGGAGGCCAATCTATGCAACGTCAGACATCACTGTAGCTTCTTGGTTGACCTTCAGTTGATATATCATCCCCATCGCTTCCTTTGTAAAATCAGAGGTGGTGATAAATTCCATTCTTTAAATATCAATGCAAGCTCTGCATATCTGCACAAGTATATGACAGACAAAAGGAGATAAATACATTCACTTGCCCATCCATTGAGATATTCCCACAACCAGTGACCTCATTCTATGATTCTATCTCACTATCTCATGTACTTGTTATTTTTTGCTATTTATTTATATTTGCATTTGCATTGTTTGTTGTTTTCTGCACTCCAATTGATCTTTCACTGATCCTTTTGTAGTTACTATTCTATAGATTTGCTGAGTATGCCCACTGGAAAATGGATATATATGTACTTTATAAAATTTACTTTGAACTTTTACAATAACCTCTTCAACTTGACATTCAATGTCAGTAACAAGTCTAAATACCATCCACTAACATGTTGAAGATGACAATTGACCAGCCCCATTTCATGTAACAATAGGTAGAGGACAGATTTCTTAAAACAACTCTTTTGTGTTTTAACTACTCGTAAAACCTTCCATTTACCTATGTGTCAAACAAATGAGCAAAACAGGAAACTCTTCACTTCAAGATTCAAGTTTGTTTAATAACATTTCCTGTGTAAAAGTGTAAAAAGAACAAAATAATTGTTTCTCGGGATCTAATGCACCACAAGAAAAAAAACACAAAAGGATAAAGAACATAATAATAAAACATAATTAATCTCAAGGTTGTATATGGTGTACTTTGTATTTTGTACTTTGAAACTAAAATTTACTCTGTATTTTAAAATATGTTAGAAAGCTTATGTACATAGAGTGATTGTATTTTCATAAACTGAAAACCAGTGTAGCCGCTGTGGCCCTATGAGCTGTCATGTTGAATTACATGAATGTATATAGGTCCAAACACACTCAAAGCAGTACAACTTTCAAAATAAAACAGCTTGTTTAATTAACATTATTTTGCATGATTCAAAATAGTTTGTGTCAAAACCTGGAGCCCAAAGAGCAATGTAAAGGATCCTTAGCAACCGCAGCAATTTACGAAGGAGGCTCACCACCAACACAGTGGCCAATTCAGAACAGGAGATTCATTTTGACCATTCCCATGGGCCATAAATTGTGCAAAAAAGTTTTGAACATCCGTCTTATACAAGGCAGTCATTAATTAATTCAGAGCACTAAACCAGATATCAGCTTCAGACGAACTACAATCAACCAAGCTAACTGAATTCAAAATTTAATGTGATTTTTTCAAATATTCAGTCTAGCACTCCAAATGAAACACTCAAGTCTTGGAATAAGAATGTACCAAATTAACAATATTGTGTGAATCCCTGCAGCATCTGGTGACCCTGTTATATCTCAATCAAAAGACGACATTAGAACATCTTACAAGGGGTCGGAACCCTTGCAAGGCACCAGGCCTCACATGGCACTGAAAACCTGTGCCAACCAGCTGGCTTGAGTGTTTACGAACATCTTCAATCTCTCACTGCTCCAGTTGGAGATTACCACCTGCATCATCAAACAAACCCATGAGCAGGGCGAGTTGCCTCAACAAATGTCACATTTACTGTTATGAAGAACTTTGAGAGGTTATAAATAGCATTAACTCCTACCTGAGCAAAGACTTGGACCCACTGCAGATCTACAGTGAAGGAAATCTCATTGACTCTCCTCTCGGCCTTGGACCATCTGGGCACAGCAATACCTATGTCAGGCTGCTGTTTATTGGTTACAGCTCGGTATTCGACATCATCATTACCTCAGTAATAATCATCAAGCTTCAAAATGTACACCCCTGTACATCCCTCTGCAACTCGATCCTTGATATCCTCATCAGGAAACCACAGTCATTCTGGACTGGAAATATCTCCTCCTCGCTGACAAGCAGCCCAGGCGCATCTCAAGAATTCCTGCTTAGCCCACTGCTCTGCCCTCTCCATACTCATGACCATGTGGCCAGGCACAGCTCAAACTCCATCCATAAATTCACCAATGACACAACTGTTGGTGGTAGAATTTCAGGTGGTGACAAGTAGGTATACAGGTGTGTGAAAAATCTGCTGGTTGAGTGGTGTCACAACTACCACCTTGCACTCAATGTCAGTAAGATCAAAAAATTGATTGTGGACTTTGGGAAGAGAAAATCAGGAGAACTCAAAGCAGTTCTGATCGAGGAGTCAGCAGTGGAAACTGAACAGCTTCAGGTTCCTGGGTGTCAACATCTCTGAAGAGCTATCTTGGGTCCAACATATTAATGCATTTATGAAAAAGAGCTATATTTAATTTGCAGTATTAGGAAATTTGATATCTCACCAAAGACCCTAACACATTTCTACAGGTATATTATAGAAAGCATTCTAACTGGGTGTATAAACAACAGATATGGAAACATGTTTGGTAAAAGCTGGTTGTAAACTCATGGGCATTAGCCTCCCCACTGTTGGGGGCCCCTCACTATCCAGGATATCCCTCCTCTTTTTGCTACCATCAGTTAAGTGTTATAGGAGCCTGAAGCCACACAGTCAATGATTTAGGAGCATCTTCTTTACTTCTGCCATCAGATTTCCAAATGGACAATGGATCCATGAACACCTTTTGCTCTCTTTTTGTATTATTACTTGTTTTATATAATTTCTTCTAACTTGCAGTAATCACTATTATGCACTGCTGCCACAAAACAAATTTCATGACACTCTTTAGTAATAATAAACCTGATTCTGATTTAGCAGATTGAAAATCTCATCACCAAGGCAAACTAATAAAATCTGCTATGAATAGATTACTGTTTTCATTTAAGTAGTTTATAGGGAATGTTGCATGAATACAAGCTGGTGTGCCTTATTAATTATGTTTAAATACTTAACTAAATGTTACATATTGTAATTTGCACATCTTAATTATATTAATACTTGAGATTTATGTATGCAGTTAAGAGTTACAATTTTACATACATGTTCTGCAAGAACATGCAAGTTGGTGATTAGACAGATGATTTTAAGAAACGGGATTTCCCCATGGAAGAATATATTTACTGAGATCAACAGAAGTGAAAGAACTTTGGGAAATAAGCTGCGGAATTTTCAGTGTTGAGCTTGAGTAAGGAGCTACAGGCATATCAAAATTATTAGCAACCCTGTACTGTTTTTAATATTCCGTCTGGGTTCTTAGTCTTCAACCTGTTGGCATAAATGGTGATTTCTCCTTCCAGTGAATAAATCCCTCTCCCCCCCACCTTTTCCCACTTGGACCTTGTACTTCTTACATGCCTATCATGCCCCTTCATCCTTCCCTTCCTCTACTCTCCAATTAGATTCCTTCTTCTCCAACACACCTGATTTCACCTATCGCCTTCCAGCTAGCCTCATTTCCCTCTTCCCACCTTTTTATTCTGGCATCTTCCCCTTTCTTTTTCAGTCCTGAAGAAGGGTCTGGGCCCAAAATGTTGACTGTTTACTCTCTTCCATGGATGCTGTCTGACCTGCTGAGTTCCTCCAGCACTTTGAGTGTGTTTAGTTTATTTAAGTTTAAAAATACAACTCAAGTTCGACAGTCTTTTGAGATGCACAAACTTACAGGGACTACAGACCAATACAGTAATATACAGCAATAAAATAATATACAGAAGAGAATTTTTTTGTTCCCCTTCAGACTCCAAAAAACAATCTGCATTCAACTATACATATTTTCCTCAGGATGCATGTTGCACAGTCCAATTTCTGCACTTATTGTCCAGCCTTTAACTGGCCTCATCATAAGCTAATAATGATTAAAGATTTGACAGCATCATTTTAAATTCTGAATTTGCAAGGCACTCAATTTGTAGAAATATCAATATTGTATTATTTCATAAGTTTTTGTGCAGTTCACCATCACATCAGATTGAAATTTTTAATTTGGTGAAAAAACTGGCTGCCCAAATAATATTTTTTAAAGTTATGAAAACTGAGCAATTCTATTTTATGTTTTGAATGTTTATAAAACCACTTGCTTCCAGATTGAAACTCCAAAAGAGGCTCCCATTTTAGATCAAAAGAAATTGCAGATGATTTAATTTTGTAAAACATTGTCCCATGAGAGCAGGTTTATCTAAAATTACCCAAATTCTCTTCATAATAGCAGTTTAGTGATTAACATCTCATGATAGGTTTCTCCTGAGAGATATTAAACATACATTTATTAATGGAAATTACATTGTCTTGATGTTGTGGTACAGGTATTTGCTGAGCTTGGTAATTAGTGTACCACCAGTCGAGGTGATACTCTCAGAGCGTAGTTGTAGGTGTTTCTCTCTGGATCCTAAATTACTTTGTCTTGATGTCACAAGTGAATTATATCTCTAGAAAGGACAATATCTAATTTCTGATTCAGGTAATGACAGAAAGAAAATTAAAAATACAGTGCTATTAAAAGGCAATGTAATGCATCCAAGTTTATTGGTATATTGGATACAAGAGTGATCTGTGAAGTAGATACAATGAGATAAAGTCAGGTTAACCTTTTACATTCCATGCATCAATTTTTTCACTCATGAGTACAGATGTGCGATACAACTCTTGTACCCCCATTTAATTCTTGTAAAGATATGTTGATATAGAACTCGTGCATGAAAAAATTGACGCATGGAATGTAAAAGGTTGGCCACCCCGGAGAGTGCAAAGGTGGGAAACAATATACAACATAACCGAGTGAGTTTCTTCCTCTTGGTAGAGAGCAAAAAGATTGAATAAATGTTGCAGAGAAAGATTATTATATATAGGAAGCAAAAATGAAAGCCAAGCAAACGAAAAGGAAAGCTCAGATGGCCTTTTTACTACAAGGGATTAGGAATGCAACATTTGTAGAGAACTTTTACAAGGCTTTGGGGTACTTTGCTGGTTATTTTATTCAGAGATACAGTACGTAAAGGCCCCTCTGGCCCTCCACTCCAACCAGCACCCCTGACAACCCCCAATTAACCCTAACCTAATCAGGCACCAATGACCATTTAACCTACTAACTAGTACGTCTTTGGACAAAGAGGAAAGCGGAGCACCCAGGGAAAACTCATGCATTCCCACGTGAAGGATGCACATTCTCCCTATAAAGGATGCTGGGATTGAACTCCAAACTCAGATGACCTGACCAGTTGCGCTAACCGCTATGCTACCCTGGCATGCGGTCTCAATGCCAAAGTAAGGATATAAATTTGTGTTGGGCTATAGGCAGGGTAGGTTCACTGAATTGATTACTGGTATGAAAGATGGTCTAAAGAGGAGAAATGGAATAAAATTGGCCTTTTGCACTCAAGCTTAGAGCACGATCTCATTAATTTTCAAAGATGAGTGGAGTTGATTGGTGTGGTAACTGTAAAGCTAACTGTAAACCACATAAGAACAGGATAGAAATAGGATGAATCATCTCACTTAGGAACGAGAGAGCCAAAGATATCTTCAGCTGAACAGAAAGTGCTAGCTGATTGGATATACAATTTAGTAGAAAACAAGGAGTTTCAGATGGAAGGTTGTTACTCAAGCTGAAGGCCTGTAATCAGTGATGCAATACAGGGTCAGTGTAGGCCCATTATTGAAAGGCCGCCTTTGGTCAGGGCCCACCATGAATGTTGCATCCGAGCTGTCCATATGATATACACGCCAGAGCAGTACAATATGGAGAATAAGCTGTTACCCATACAGCAGGCTGCCTCTCCACGCATCTTATGAACACAAAGGAACTGCAGAGACTAATACTGTTTGGCACTAGCAGCATTGCATGAGTTGCCAGTCAATGTTGAACTCAATGGAGGGCTCTCTTAGAGACTCCAGCTCTGAATTTTTCCCTCAGAGTTTACTCCCAAAGCCTTCCCCATGAGTGGATATAGCCGCAAGGCAACAGAGGTTTCAGTTCAGAGTTTTCCTTCTCCTAGATGATGAGCCCCATTTGCCCAAGGCGACTGGTTTTAAGGTGCCAGTAAACCCTCCTTTGGCCTTCCTCCTGTCAGTAGAAATAGTTCCACCAGGCTTAGTAGCTAAGCCACATGTGAAGGCCAGGAGTTCCACATGGTTGTCAGAAACTCCTGCTGTAACAACATTATATTTATTTGTGATATATATCAATGATTTGGGGAAGAATGCAGAGGGCGTAGTTAGAAACTTTGCAGGTGACACTAAAATAGGTGGTAAAGTGGACAATGAATGTATCTATCTAAAATTACAAGGGAATCTTGTTTAGATGAAGGGCTGAGGAAAGGCAAATGGAGTCTAATTCAGATAAATATGAGGAGTTGCATTTTGGAAAGTTAAATTCATGTAGGATATTCATAGTGAACAACAGGGCTTCAGGTAATGTACAACAATCGGAACTTGGATCCTCGTACATGGTTCACTGAAAGGGTGGTTAAGGGGTCTTTTGGCACACTGGCCTTGGTAAGTCAGGACATTTTGGCATAAAAGTTGGGGGATCATGGTGTAGTTATACAGGATGCCGGTGAGTATTGTGTTCAGTTTTTGTTGCCCTGCCGTAGGAAAGATTACAAGAAAGGTTATTAAACTGGCAAGAATGCAGAAATGGTTTTCAAGGATGTTACTAGGACTTGAGGAACTGAGTGAGAAAGTAGTTGGGCAGGCTAGGAATTTTTTTTCTTGGGCGTCTAGGAGGTGGAGAGGTGATCTTATGAAAAAAAAATCATGAGGGGAAAGCTTTAATGGGAACCCAGTGGAGAATATTTTCACCCAGAGAGTGGTCCATGGATTAAATGGATTGCCAGAGGAAGTGATTGAGGCAGGCACAATGACTTCTAAAAGACACTTGAACAGATGCATGGATTGGAAAAGTTCAGAAGGTCATTGGTAAATGGAACCAGTATGGATGGGGCATCTTTGTCAGCATGTACTAGTCGGGCCGAAGGGCCTGTTTCGCTGCTGCACAACTCTGACTGTGACCGAGGATGTTTATTCCAAGTAGAAATCGGTAATTTTTGAACAGTGAAGATACTGAGTGACATGGGCATTGGGAGAGAGTAGGACAGATAGAATACAATTGAATAACAGATTAGGCACAAACTGGTCTATAGCGTAAGGAGGCTTTTACTTATGTTTCAACTGTTACTGCTTTTAAAATGTCCTATCAAAAGTGGAGTTTGCAGTCCATTAACAATAACCTTTGAAAGCTGAAGAAACAAAATATTGAGGACTGGGATTAAGGAACTAGTTAAATAACTTCAATAGGTACATTTAATGTCAGAGAAATATATACAATATACATCCTGAAATTCTTTTTCTTCACAAGCATCCACAAAAACAGGAGTGCCCCAAAGAATAAATGAGAGTTAAAACATCAGAACCCTAAAGCCCCCCTCAGCTCCCCTTCCCACACACAAGCAGTGACCACCACCCACCCTCACCAGCAAAAAAAACATCAGCACCATCCAGCAAGCATTAATAAAGACACAGTTTGCAGTACTGAAGATTTTCAGCTGTAACAATTAGAAATACAGATATAGTGTGTAATGGAAAAGTGAATGCATTTGGTGTATATTGTGTATTTAATACTGAAGTAATATTCAAAATATATTGTCTGATTAAGCATTCTTTGTTGTTTTCATAATGCATTGCATGTTATATGTAAGAGTACGTGAATTAGTTAAGTCATGGTGCTGCCATGTGTTAAGTGCACTAGATTTTTTAAAAATAAAGTACATGTTTTCCTGGGCTCCTGTCTTTTTGCTTTCAATTAGTTTAATGCTTTGGAGTTACAAAACACAACAATGATGAGGAATTTAAATTAATGTGAGATGACTACTACGTGTTGAAGCGCAGCACAACTTTTGAGCTAAAAAGAAAAACAAAAATTGTAACACACATTCTTCAGAAAGGAAGAAACATTCACGTTTAAAATAAAAGGCAGAAAATGGAAGAGTTCATAGGTTCATTAATAGTGACTATCAGGTGATAACAATCATTAAAATGAACAGAAATAGCAGGCGATATCTGAAAGATTGGCACACAACGGATAACTAGCTCATGTATACTGAGTTAATTGAGCAGTACTTTAAAGCAATTGGAATAGCCAATGAGAAACAGGTACCAGTTTTACTGAGTGCAGTGGGTGGAACAGCATACAGTTTGCTTTGGAGTGACCAGCCAAAAAGATCTTTGCTGCTTTTGTGAAGGTAATGCAGCAATATTTAGAACTGAATGCATTGCTAATTGCAGAATGCTTTAGGATTCATCAACGGAACCAAAAAGAAGGGTAATCCATTTCAGCATACATGGCTGAATTGAAGTGGTCTGAGCATTGTCAGTTTAATGATGAACTTAACAATACACTGTGAGATAGTTTAGTATGTGGAATATTACAAAAAATACATTATAAATGGCTCCTAACTGAAGCACACCTTACATGTAAAAGAGCAGTTGAAATTGCTGTATCAATGGAAACAGCAGACTGGCACAGTACAGTCCAGGAATGAAAGTGAGCATAAACAGCATTGAATCATCTAAGGAGAAACTGGCCTGGCTGAACAAATTGTGCAATTGTTGGGGTAGGGACTCAGATAGCAAATTAATGCAGGTTTCAAGGTGAAACTTGTAGAAAATGCAAAAAAATAGATCACATACAAACAGCATGTTGGGCAGACAAAAATAAATGGGCTGCACAGGGAAGAGAAAAATATAAAAAGGCAAGTTGTTCCAAAATGAACACTAATCTGCATGCTGTTGATGAGAGTGATGCAGGTCTGAGTAGCTTTGAGATTGACAGTGTGAAAACTAACAATAGACAAGCAATATGGCATACACAAGTGAATGGCAATTAATAAAATGAAATTGGATACTGGCTTAGCTGTTTGTTATTCCATAGATACCAGGAAATTATATGTCAGTATATAGTCTGACATCAGTTGTGGTAAAGTTATTGAAAAGTATCCCAAGAGACCAGAAATATAAATATTTGGATAAATATGGACTGATTAAGAATAGTTAGCATGGCTTTGTGCATGGTTTGTCACATCTAACCACTCTTATGAGAGTTTTTTGAGGAAGTTACCAGGAAAGTGGATGAAAGCAAGGCAGTGGATGTAGTCTACATGGACTTTAACAAGGTCCCACACGGGAAGCTGGACAAGAAGGTTCAGTCACTCGGCATACAGAATGAGGTAGCCAATTGGATTAGACATCGGCTTTGTGTTAGGAGCCAGAGTGGTCATAGAGGGTTGCCTCTCTGACTGGAAGTCTAGGCTGCAGGGATTGTTGCTGGGTCATTTGTGGTTTGGCATCTATATCAATGATCTGGATGATAATGTGGTTAACTGGATCAGTAAATTTACAGATGACGCCCAAGATTGGTTGTTCAGTAGACAGTGAGGAAGGCTTGTAGAGGGATCTGTATCAACTGGAAAAATGGACTGGAAAATAGCAGATGGAATTTAATGCAGACAAGTGCAAGGTTTTGCACTTCAGTAGGACCAACCAGGGCTGGTCTTGAATGGTAGGGCACTGAGGAGTGTGGTGGAACAAAGGGATATGGGAATGCAGGTACATCATTTGTTGAAAAGAAAGCTTTTAGCAAATTGGCAAAATCTATTGAGTACATTAGATGGGATCTTATAATGATTTTGAATAAGATTTTGGTGAGGCCTAATTTGGAGTATTGTTGCTCAGTTCTAGGGGAAAGATGTAAACAAGGTTGAAAGAGTGCAGAGAAAATTTACAAAGATGTTGCTGGTCTGGAGGACCTGAGTTAAAAGGAAAGATTGAACAGGTTAGGATTGCATTGTTTAGAATGTAGAAGATTGAACAAAGATTTGATAGAGGTATACAAAATTATGAGCAGTATAGATAGGGTAAATGCAAGAAGGCTTTTTCCAACTAGAGATTATGGGTTAAGGGTGAAAGGTGAAAAGGTTAAGGGGCACAGGAGTGCAAATTTTCATTCAGAGGGTCGTGAGAGTGTGGAATGAGCTGCCAGCACAAGTGGTCCAATTTCAACGTTTAAGAGAAGTTTAGATAGGTACATGGATAGTAGGGATATAGAACGCTATGATCCTAGTGCAGGGCATTGGGAGTAGGCAGTTGAAATTGTTTTCAGTATGGACTAGATGGGCCAAAGGGCCTGTTTCTGTGCTGTACTTCTCTGTAACTCAATAAAGATACTTACCTGAAGCCTGCAGGTATCAAACTAATAACTTTACTGCAGAAAAGACGACAACTGTGGGAATGACATTTGTAATAGTGAAATACAACAACCAACAAGCACCATTGGGCTTGTATCTGGTAAAAACAGGAGGGCCAGAAATGTGGGTGTGTGATTGGCTAAAACAACTACATCTTGATTGGAGATCCATCTACTATTTGCATGCCACAACCCCTACAATAAAATAAACTGAAAGAAATTAAGGACTGGATAATGCCACAAGTATCTCCATGTACCTCGCCAACAGTTTCTCAACTGAAGTGTCGATGCCAGCCTCTGTGCCTCTGGTTGGAAAGCATCTTGGACGAAAGAAGAACTATTATGTTCCGAGGGATTGTGAAAGTGACAAAAGCAGTGGTCCGACTATAACAGCTTTTGGAGGCAACATATCTGATAAAGCTTCTGACGTGTTATTCAGGCAGCAACTTGCAAAATCTGACTTGGTTTTAAGCTGGAAGAGAGTTTAAAGAGCTTCAGAAAAGTTGCATGCTTTCAGCTTTCGTGAGTATAAGGTGTTACGAATGTACCACAACTCTGAGGGGCCAAAGGGTACAAAGTAGCCCCCTCCTTTTTGAGAATCACAAGATTGCTATTAATTCGGGTCTGGGACCCAGGAAATGAGAGAGAATCCTCAAGGTTTTGGAATGTGTCCTGGCCTCAGCAAGACAAAGCCACGGATAACGGCCATTGTCTCTTGGAGACGGAATTGTGTATTGAGTACTGTACTATTCATTGTAGCCCTCGGGGATGACCAGAGTGGGCTGGTTGAGGGATTGCATCATCCCAACCTGATTGACATCTGAGATCCCGTGAGTAAGGATAAAAGAGGGTCTAGGGAACAACCCCTTAAGACGCACCAGGAGAAACGCTAGAAATCCCGTGACAGCATTTAATAGCGACAGCCAGTGGGGGGCTCACGTGTGTCCTTTCCCTTTGCCTGGGATTGGGGCCTTACCAGGGAAGAACGACGGCTTAGCTAAAGGAGAGGGCACAAGTGACCGGCCACACCAACGGAACTCTCGAAGGATTGAAATCATAAAAAGGAAAAGCTGGCAAGTTTCTAAAAATCGCTCTCTTGACTCCAACCAAAGGCTGCAGCCTGAATGAACTGAGTGACTTTTATATTTCCATCGGACAATACATTACCCCCAGACAAAGATAGAGCTTATTTCTTATTGATTATTATTATACCCGCACTTTTAGATTTAGTATTGACAACGTATATTTGTATGTTTGCATTGATATTATTTTTGTGTATTTTTACTAATAAATACCGTCAAAAATAGTACCATCAGACTTCAACGGACCTCTCTATCTTCGCTGGTAAGTGACCCAGTTACGGGGTTCGTAACAAAAGAACCAGAATCTACTCTGCATGCATTAAGGTTATTGCATGAACTTCAAGTGGTAGACAGAAACAGCTTGTAAAAATAATGTAAAGACCACAGTCCAGCTGGATAAATGGAAGACCAAAAAAAAACCAAAGGAGTCTATGGAGATATGAAAACTGTTTGCCAAATGATGTGGATGAGGACACCAAGAAGAGAGATCAGATCGTAAAGGCATCAACGTTAGGATTAGTAAGAGAATACACCAGTGAACTAAATGGACCTTATCAAGATCAAGATGCACAAACTAGAAGAAGAAAGACATCCAGAGTTGTTGGAACCACTTCCTGCAGTGAGTCAACTCCTAAAACCACCACAGAGGAGGCCCCAGAACCCGAGATTGTTTTCACAGCCACAAGTCTCTCCTGATATGCCGAGAGACCTCCCTTGTCAGTGAAAATGTTATCTCAAGAGCAGGAAATCCTCTACAGTGATTAAGTCTTCAGGCCTGAATGTGACCATTTATGATTTACTATGCTTGGATGTCTGTGTAGTACTGTGATGCATTCTATACAGAGTTGGAGTTTACAGCTAAGTAGGGAGGAGTGTTGTGTGTATTTAATAGTTCAATAATATTTGAGCAATATTGTAAATATATTGTTTGAGTAAGCATTCTTTGTTGTTTACATCATGATTTCAGGTTGCTTAAAGAAAAACAAAAACAAACCACATGTTTTCATGGGCTCCTGGCTTTTTGCTTTCAGTTAGTTTAATGTTTTGGAGTTACAAAACATAGGAGTGTAAGTACCAAAATATGTAAAGAAAAATCAATTGGCAAGATATGCCCACAAAGTGTTATGCTGAAATTTAATGGATTTTTATCTTAAAGATTCTTTTGCCACGGTTTTAAGACCATAAGACATAGGAGCAGAATTAGGCCATTTGGCCCAACGAGTCTACTCCGCCATTCAATCATGTTTGATCATCTTTTATGTCTCTTCAGCCCCACTCCCCAACCTTCTCCCCATAACCTATTAAACTAATCAAGAACCTATCAATCTCTGCTGTATATACACCCAATGATCTGGCCTCTACATCTGTTTTAAGCGGACGCTCGCACCTCTTATCCTGGGCTGTGCCCTCTTGACCTAGGCTCCCCCAACATGGGAAACAGCCTTTCCACATTTATCCTGTCTAGGCCTTTAAACATTCAAAAGATTTCAATGAGATTCCCCTGCATCCTTCTAAATTCCAGCGATTACAGGCCCAGAGCCATAGTATGACAAACAGAATTCCTCAAATAATAACCCTTTCATACCCCAGATCATCCTTGTGAGCTTCCTCTGAACCCTCTCCAATGCCAGCACGTATTTTCTTAAATGAGGAGCCCAAAATTGTTCACAATACTCAAGGTGAGGCCTCACCAGTGCCCGATAAAGCCCCTGCATCACATCCCTGCTCTTATATTCTAGACCTCTTGAATTGAATGCCAACATTGCATTTGCCTTCCTCACCACCAACTCAATCTGCAGGTTAAAACTTTAAGGGTGTTCTGCACAAGGACTCCCAAGTCTTTGTATCTCAGATTTTTGGATTTTCTCCCCGTTTAGAAAATATTCTGCACATTTATTTCTTCTACCAAAGCCATGACAGTGCACTTTCCAATATTTTATTTTATTTGCCACTTTCTTGCCCATTCTCCTAATCTGTCTGTCTTTCTGCAGCCTTCCTGTTTCCTCAACATTACCTGCCCCTCCACCAATCTTCATATCATCTGCAAATGTGGCAACAAAACCATCTATTTCATCTAAATCATTGATATACAGCATAAAAAGTAATCCCAGTGATGCTTTGAACACCACTGAGAACAGACTTCCATTTGAATTGTTTAATTACATACTGTATTATAAATTACTCCCTCTCACTATTCTACACAATGTAGAAGCATTAAATTTCACATGTCCTAACAGCTACACAAGCTCAAGATTGCAAGCAGCAGTGCAATGGATATGCAACCAGAATAACCTTTTACCTGTTCTTAAGTTCCAGTGCCACCTCTGCAGTATAATTACTGAGAAACATAAAGAAAAATGTTAATAAGTAGCAATTGAATTGTAATGTTAAATTATTGAAATCTCATTTTAAAATGGCTTTCCAAAATGTGTTACGCTTTCCACTGGAAGAATGTTGAATACATTAAAAAAACGTTAAGAAAGAATATATTTGAAGAGTAATGAATGGGAGTTAGTGTATTTTGTATTGTGAAGTCATTAAGTCAAGTGCATTTTTATATCTCAAAGTTTTAAAAACAACTTATAAAGTTGTCAAGGGCTAGGGAAACTGTTAATAAGCCAAGTCTGAAGGAAGCATCAGGCAAGAACTGTATACGTTATACACACCCACGAGTTGTACACTTTGGTCCAGAGGAACATTCTTTTGTTTAGTGGTATTCATGTGTATGATTGGATGTCTTTTCTTTTCTTTCTAAATCTTTTATTAATATTAGTAATATGGACAGAATACAGATGATATATTGATAAAGAAATTACCAACATACACATTCCATTACATATGAAAAAAAACATACATAATAGTTACAATATAAATGAGTTTACCAAGACATAAGCCATAAGATATATGTATGGACATAGTAAATCTAAATATTTCATAATGTATAATATAAAAAAAACAGAAAAAAGAAAGAAAAAAAAACAAAAAAAAATTTATATAATGCAGAACTAGCTAATCTAATCTAATAACTATAACTAATAAGTAATATAAAAGAAAAAAAAACAAAAAAAAGAGAAGGAAAAAAAAAGCGGGCTGTTTATAATATCTCACAAAAATAAATATTCATCAATGCCGTCACTTCCGGTCCTCTCAAAATACATAAGCTAAAAGCTGGGAAATCAAATGAACTTGGCACAGGGTCACATTACATCATATGAAAATGTTGAATAAATGGTCTCCATAACTTTTCAAATTTAATAGAAGTCTCAAAAGTACCACTTCTAATTTTTTCCAAATTTAAACATAACATAGTTTGAGAGAAACAATTAAATACAGTGGGAGGATCAATTTCTTTCCAATTCAACAATATAGATCTTCTAGCCATCAGAGTTAGAAATGCAATCATTCGACGGGCTGAAGAAGATAAATGCAGTGAGTCTAACATTGGTAAACCAAAAATTGCGGTAATAGGATGAGGTTGTAAATCGATATTCAAAACCGCAGAAATAATATCAAAAATGTCTTTCCAATATTTCTCCAAAAATGAACACGACCAAAACATGTGAGTTAAAGACGCAATTTCAGAATGACATCTATCACAAATAGGACTTATATGAGAGTAAAAATGAGCTAATTTATCCTTGGACATATGGGCCCTATGTACGACCTTAAATTGTATTAGTGAATGTTTGGCACATAACGATGATGTATTAACTAATTGAAGAATTCTATCCCAATTCTCACTAGAAATACTAAAACTAAGCTCTCTTTCCCAATCCTGTTTAGTCTTATAAAGAGGCTCTGAACGTATCTTCATAATTATATTATAAAGTTTTGAAATAAGCCCTTTTTGAAAAGGGTCTAATTCAAATAAACTCTCCAAAGTATCTGAAGGCACAAAATTTGAAAACGTAGAGAGTACAGAACTTTAAAAATATCTAATCTGTAAATATCTAAAAAAATGAAATCTCGGCAAGTTATATTTGTTGGATAATTGTTCAAAAGACATGAAACAATTATCTAAAAATAAATCAGAAAATCTTAGTAATCCCTTAGTTTTCCAAGCCGATTAAGCTTGATCTATAATGGAAGGGTGAAAAAAAACAATTAGATACAATAGGACTATTTAAAACGAATTGAGTCAACGCAAAAAATCTCCAAAATTGAAACCATATACGCAATGTATGTTTAACTATCGGGTTGTCAATTCGTTTCGGCAATTTAGAAAGAGCAAAAAGGAGAGAAGTCCCTAAAATAGAACCCAAAGCATAAGCTGATACCGATTTAGTTTCTAAACTCACCCAGCAAGGGCCAAAAGATCCACCCCCATCTTTCAACCAGCATAACAAATATCTAATATTAACTGCCCAATAGTAAAATCTGAAATTAGGTAATGCTAACCCGCCTTCCTTTTTTGTCTTCTGTAAATATGTTTTACCTAACCTGGGATTTTTATTCTGCCATATATATGAAGAAATTTTAGAGTCAACATTAGTAAAAAAAGATTTCGGGATAAAAATTGGTATCGCTTGAAAAATATATAAAAACTTAGGTAAAATAACCATCTTAATAGCATTAATCCTACCTATTAGGGATAAAGACAAAGGTGACCACTTAGTAAACAAACCTGTACTCTGATCAATTAAGGGTAAAAAATAAAATCTAAATAAATCTTTATGGTTTTTTGTGATTTTGATCCCTAAATAAGTAAAAAACTCATTAACTAATTTAAAAGGTAAATTTCCATAAATTGGGACCCGTTTATTCAATGGAAACAATTCACTTTTATTAAGATTTAACTTATACCCAGAAAACTCACTAAATTGAGCCAATAATGATAAAACTGCTGGAATGGATTTCTCCGGGTTAGAAATGAATAGTAATAAATCATCTGCATACAAAGATAACTTATGAATATCTGTCCCACGATTAATACCCAAAATATCCTGTGATTGTCTGATGGCAATTGCCAAAGGTTCTAAGGCAATGTTAAATAGTAATGGACTAAGAGGACATCCCTGTCTAGTGCCCCGAAATAGGCGAAAAAAGGGAGATCTTTGATTATTGGTAAACACTGAGGCTACTGGAGTATGATAAATCAATTTAATCCATGATATAAATATCGGACTAAAATTAAACTTCTCCAACACATTAAATAAGTAAGGCCATTCAACTCTGTCAAATGCTTTCTCCGCATCTAATGAAATCACGCATTCTGAAGTATCATGTGAGGGAGTATAAACAATATTCAACAATCTCCTAATGTTAAAAAAAGAATAACGATTTTTAATAAAGCCAGTTTGATCATCTGAAATAATTTTGGGTAATACCTTCTCCAATCTAGATGCCAGTAACTTGGAAAAAATCTTGGAGTCTACATTCAATAAAGATATAGGTCTATAAGAAGCACAATTAGTAGGGTCTTTATCTTTCTTCAATATTAGAGAAATGGAAGCTCTATAAAAAGATTGTGGCAAATTCCCTAATCTAATGGCTTCCTCAAAAACCTTACCTAACCAAGGGGAAAGAGTAGCGGAAAAAATTTTTAAAAATTCAACTGTATAACCATCTGGACCCGGTGCTTTCCCAGAATTCATTGAGGAAATAGCCCCCTTAATTTCTACATCCGTAATAGGAGTATCCAATATCAAAAGATCATCAGATGATAACCTTGGAAAATTTAATTTTCCAAGAAAATCAGACATGGTATTATAATCTTGAGGAAATTCAGATTGATACAGGGAGGTATAGAAATCTTGAAATGCCTTATTTATCTCATCATGATTAACTGTCAGATTCCCATTCTGCTGACCAATCTTAGTGATTTGACGTTTAACCAGAGCATTCTTCAATTGACTAGCTAACAGTTTACCAGATTTATCACTATGTATATAAAAATCAGATTTAGTTTTCATTAATTGATTTTCAATCGAGGATGTAAGTAATAAACTATGTTCCATTTGAAGTTCAACCCTTTGTTTGTAAAGCTCCTTACTAGGAGCAATCGAATATTTCTTATCAATCTCTTTAATTTTATCAACCAATAAAAGAGTTTCCATCTTGATACGTTTCCTCAAACCAACAGAATAAGAAATAATCTGTCCACGTATATAAGCTTTAAAAGTGTCCCAAAGTGTTCCGCAGGAAATATCATCTGTAGAATTAGTTGAGAAGAAGAAGTCGATCTGCTCCTCCATAAATTTTATAAAGTCAGAGTCTTGCAACAAGGTAGAGTCAAATCGCCATTGTCTAGCATTAGAAGCTGTATCCGTAAATTTCATAGAAAGTAATAACGGAGCATGATCAGAGATAGCTATAATATCATAGTTACAACCGATTACCAATGGAATAAAACAAGAGTCTACAAAAAAATAATCAATTCTTGAATAAGAGAGATAAACATGTGAGAAAAAAGAAAACTCTTTGTCATTAGGATACCGGAATCTCCAAATATCAAAAACTCCATTGTCAGTCAAAAAAGAGTTAGTACAAGTGGCCGACTTATTAGGTAAAGTCTGAATAGATAAAGATTTATCCATCAGAGGATTTAAACAACAATTAAAGTCACCACCCATTATTAACTTATATTCGTTTAGATTGGGTAAAGAAGTAAATAAAGACTTAAAAAAGTCAGGACAATCCACATTTGGAGCATAAACATTAACCAAAGCAACCTTTTTATTACAAAGTAAACCCGTAATTAACAAAAATCTGCCATTCGGATCCGAAAAAATATCATGTTGAACAAATGAAATAGAGGAGTCAATAAAAATTGAAACTCCTTTTACTTTAGCATTCGAATTTGCGTGATACTGTTGACCCTGCCAAAATCTAAAAAAACGAAATTTGTCCTCCCTCCTCACATGAGTTTCTTGTACAAAAATGATATGAGCATTAAGTCTTTGGAATACTTTGAAAATCTTCTTTCATTTAATTGGATGATTTAAACCATTAGTATTCCAAGACACAAAATTAATGGTCTGAGCCATAATTCTATAATCAACCCTTTGATATAGAAAGGGTTAACCAACTTATAAACTCATGCACCCGGAAGAGGAACAAAAGTAGTGAGAAGACCCGGAAGTGACGACAACACAGACATATTTGAAGTTCTAAAACAGCCCGAATAAAAAAACTAACACAAACTGGTACAAAAAAATAGAATTAGAAAACAGACCATCCCCCCACCCCCCGAGAAAAAGAGAAAAAGCCAAAATATGACTTAAAAAGAGAAAAAGACTAATCCTACCCCCATGTCAGCTGAAGAACACTCCATATAAAAAGGATATATATAAAAGAATCACCCCAACTTTAAAAATAAAATCGCTATAATAAAAACCATATTTCTGTATAGTTAGTTGTAAAAAGAATAAAAATATAATCACTAAAAAACAATTATAACTCGGGCTCTGGCCCAGACAAAACAAAAAATATTTAAGCTAAGATAAGCGATGCATTGTACGGAAGAAACGCGAAAAATATAAACATAATGCCATCTTAAGCAAAACCAAAAATCTTTTCCAAAAAACCACCATCTTAATCAAGGAAAAATTTACCTTCAAAGAATTAAAAATGTAACTTCGAAGGAACAAAGTTAATCGACAAGTATGTAGTTAAATGATTAAAGTGTATAAGGCAAAACAATTAATATGACGAAAACACACTTTAACTTAAGTATAAAGTATAGGATGAACCTACACCAATAACCAGATTTTAATTCTGGTTTAAGAGATCGAGAACCATCCTACACGATCAGAATCGTTCATTTATTAAAGACTGGTGTCTGTAGCAGTAGGGAAGTTCTCCTCCAGATATTTTCTCGCTTCTGAAGTTGAAATGAAAACTTGTCGTGGAGCATTCGACGGAGAGATTCGAAGCTTCGCAGGGTATAGAAGCGCAGGTTTCAGATTTTTCTCATAACATTCAGCCATCAAGGGTTTAAAAAGAAGCCTTCTTTTTAAAAGATCTGGACTAAAATCTTCGATCAGGCGGAAGCAAAAATCTTTGATTTTAATCATTCCTACCCGACGAGCTACTCTTATAACTTGTTCTTTGTCATGTACATAATGGAACCGGACAATTACCACCGAAGGTTTGTCTGTAACACTCGGTGATCGACGCCGAATTCTATGTGCCCGATCCAATAAAGGGGGGTTATTCGGGAAAACCGTCGGAAACGCTTCTTTTAAAAGTTGAGCAAAATATTTCGAAGGGTCATCTTTTTCTATGCCGTCTGGAAGACCAAGTATACGTACGTTCTGTCTTCTGGACCGATTCTCAAAATCGTCACTCTTGGCTTTAAGGGCTTCCATCAGCTTAATGGTCGAAATTAAATCCTGTTGCAGTTTTCCAATAGTCAAATCTCGCTTCCGAGCTTCTTCTTGCAGAGACGCAATAAGAGCTTGTTGCTGTTTAATTACTAAATCCGTCTTAACCATATACTCTTGAAAAGCCTTTATATCTTCTTTAAAAAATTGTTGTAGTTCAGCAAATTTTTTATCCAAAACCTCCATAAACAATTCAAAAGTTAATTGTGTTTTCCGTTACCGTTACTGCTTTTTTCCGTTACCGTTCGGATTACGTCCGGGATCCCGTCCCTTAGACCTGAGAGACATTTCTGTTTGCATATCTTCAAAAGTTCACAACAAACTCTTGGCAGTAAATCCAAAAAAAAAGAATAAAGAAACTTTCGGTATAGGTAAAAATAAGCTGAATAAGGGTGATCAAAGGTTAAAAAAAGTAAAGGTTATGGAGCGAATCCAAAACGGTACTCACTGCATGAGCGTCTCCAGCTGACCTCGATTGGATGTCAATAAACTGAACTCCTATAAGTAAGTCCTATAGCTCACACATATTTGATGAGCACAATTAAGTAGTAGCTGCCACCATGGCAGACAGCAGTCAACATGTTCGCACTGCAAATGAAAATCTGTTTGTTAGATGTGTTTAGAAACATTGGCGGAATTCTTCTCCCAGAAGTTAAGCTAAACTTGTAATGACGCAAAGGTAGAATGTAAGCAACATTGCACAAACACGAGATAAGCTGCCAGATGCTGAAAATCTAGATCAACACACGCAAGATGCTGGAGAGGAACAAGCGGTCAATGTTTCAGGCTGAGACCCTTCATCAGAACACTTATTTATCTCCTCAAGGGATCTCACTGTTCTTTCTCTCAGATTCATCTTTGGAGCTGTAGTGTTCATCCAAATATCATTTTAAAACACCTCATCACAAAGGACAGCTCAGTCTGGTGATGTTTTAAAACCCGTACATTTTCAGGTGATTGGTGTAAATATCAAGTCCATAAAATACAGGGTGGAAAAGTATAGTTTCGTCTGCCTGTACCCTCATCCTCTGTTCCAGCAAAGATCACCAGAAGCATAACGGAGTGGCACCTCATCTTCCATCTGGATAGTTGGAGCCTTCAGGACTTCATATTAAAAGTCAACAACTATATGCAAATCTTGTTTCATGTAAACCTGGTCAGTTCTGCTGTAAAAAGTTATTCTCTTTTTTTTTCTCCACAGACATTTGCTGAGCATTTCCAACATCGTCCCTTTGGTTCTGAAACCATTTTACAATTAAATAAATAAATTGCCTTCATTAATTGATCAGCTGAATAATTTGGTAAACAGCATATCACATATTTTCTTTCCTCTAGCACCCCACTTCCCCAAATCATATCTGCATCTCCAAGCAAACCACAACCTTGTCATTGGGTTTGGAGGCTTACATGTCTCAATGATCCAGAGAGCTATGTTGACTGAAGTCAGGGCTTTATACATTAGCTCCTGATATGGTCACTCATGCCAAACAGGTCAAAGGGTAGAGGCCAGACTAAGTGGTCCAGCAGTCTTTCAGGTTCGGGGGTTCAGCTCAGGGTGGACAACCCTGACTGGTAAAATAAAACAGTTAGAGAAACAGCAATGGAGAATCCTTGTACACCTGAGTACGACAGTACAGGTATTCCTGAGTCTCCACCAGGGACTTGTATGACCAATAGTAGAGAAAAACAAGAGTGCCAGAGATGGAGGGCCTTCATCGTTGTCCTAAATGCCAATAGTGTAATGGGCAGTAAGTAAGCAATCATATCTGCAACTTAGAACTTTTTCTTCTACCTCCCCCACCCCATGGCTGAGATATCCCAAAATTTCAACATTTACTGTTTTTAAGTCGGACTGGGATTGGAGGTATTGCTGTCCTGCTTGAACTCACTGGATCAATTGAACAAAGCTTCAGAGCACCTTCGACATCATGGATATGAGAGGGTAGGGGGTGATCATCTGTATCAAGCATTCTTAGGTGACTGTTCAGGAAGTACAGAGCAAACATTTACTGGGTGCTCTTACAAAGCCGGATCAGGAATTCAATGGTCATCTTATGGTTCTTAAGATTTGTCTTTGTTTCTTACAGCTGCTGCTGATATTGCAAGGCTTGGCCTGTATCCCAACAGAGAGATGATCAAAGGTCAAAGTGAAATGTTTGTTTTATTGTCGAAGTATGCATTTACAACTCTGATATTAGTCTTCTCCAGATAGCCATGAAATAACAGAAGGACGTGGGGAACAGTTGAAATAAAAGACAGCAACACCCTTCCCATCAAAACGAAAAAGAAACAAAACTTACAAACCTCAAAAATCCTCCACCCCTTCCCCATAGAAAAAGCAGTAACAATAGCATCAAATCCACCACACCCTCACGCACAGAAAAAAGCAGCAACAATAAGTCCCCAACCCACTCACTTGCAAAAAAGAGCAGCGACAATAGCAACTAATCCCTCAACCCCCACATAAACAAAAAATTAACAGATCACCCACCCGCCAAAAGAAAGAAAACACCGAAAACTGAAGCAAACTAATATAACATACAGTTCAACAATCATACGAGTCTCAGAATATCAAAAACATCTTTCTGTCAGGAGAGGAGAGCGGCTGCATGAACTCAGTTCTTCCGTAAAGGGTGACCGCCACATCAGATCTGAATGCCGCCAACCTAGCTGCTGCGCCGGTGGTCTCCGTTGAAAGTGATTACTGACCCATCCACATTCATCTCGATGCTTCAATTTTCCTTGCCGCTTGAGATGGAGCCATTCATGACCCCATGCACCGTCATTGGTCTTCTCCACGCATCAGCTCATGTTCTCAGTCCTTTTCAGGTCCCCATCTCTGATCTTCTCCTCAAGGCAGCTCTCCGGACACAGCACAGTAGAGCCCTAGATCCTTCAATCAAGTTCCAAACTGTATGTCACAGGCTCCAATGGTTTCCATAAGAGAAGACAAAAAGAACAAACAGAAGGCACAGAAAATTTCAACTAATTGAACAGATTGGCTATCTTGAAGATGTTGCCCGAGGAATCATTGTTCTTTGGTGTCATCTTGACCAGAAAAAAAGACCACCCTTTGGCATTGTGCAAGATTTCCCCAAAGCCACACTCAATCTTAAAGCTTGAACCAGTTGCTGAAAGAGTTCTTATAATCCAAGTTACCCTCACTTGATAAAGTGCTTGAATAGTTTAGGTGTTCCAGATAAGGCATTAAAAAGAGTTATTCCAGTCCTAGGAGCAGGTTATATTCAGCCACGGATTTTACAGCAGTTCTGTTCATCTTCTGCTCCTGGAGTGATAGAACAATCTAACAATTTTAGTCGTTTAAATTCTAAAATTCAGAGAGAAGATTATTTGCGCTAATTCCTAATTGATCAGACCAGAGTCAGGAATAGCAGTGAGCAACACCACAAAAATCCAAAATCACTCAACTTTACTTCCTTTGCCATAATTCTTAGCTGAAAATAAGAATTGAAAATAATTTTTGCTTCTGCCCTCCATACAGGTTCCACTTCAAAAAATTTACAAAATAATTTCTTAAATAAATTCATATTTTATTAGGTGCATATACATCTTCTAAAAATGACTAGATATACTTAAGAAAACAGTAATAATCCAAAAGTAGATTTTTTTTTAAAAAGGACTATAATCCTATTACAGGACAACATGTGGGATGAACATTGTTCACTAGGGAGAATCATTTGATTAATCAACAGTCTTTAGTATCTGGCTACCATGTAATGCACAACCATGATGATTTAAGTCAGATAAAATATTCTGGATACAGAACCAGAGTGAAATTATTATTTTTGTTCTCAATATCCCTTTCAATTCAATGCAACATCCATATTAAAACAGAAATTGTGAATTAGAGAGATAAATAATTGGACTGAAATAGATCTAATGGAATAATATTCACTACATGATGTAAAAACAGATAACAGAATCATCGCTCTTAATGAAATATGCACATCCCTTCCAACTCCTTGTCTGTCCTCAGTGCAGTGACGTTGCCCTGCATACTAATTAAAGCCACAGTCTAAACGGTTTGAAGTTCTGAAGGGAGCCTTTGGTAATTACCTGTATATTCCAAAATAATGGAATTGCTTCTCTCATGTCATTTCAATTTTCATAATAAAATCAGCTTCAAAACACATCATGATTGTTGTTCTAAAAAGTCCAAGATATATAGTGGGAGACTTAAAATTGCAGTTTAAAACTATATCAGTTACTTTACTGTAAAAATAAGTTTAGAAATAAATACTTTTTTTAAACTTTCACTTCACCAGATATACTTTTTTTGGACTTCCCAATATATAGTTTTATTTGAACAAGTTCTAATAGTTTTGTAATTTTCATTCTATGCTAATTCATCAGAATGAAATAGCTGAAAATCAATTGTGTTCACCAATTATCTCACTTTTGAATGAAAATTTAATGTTATGATGCAAAACTGCATAGAAATGAAATTAATTCTACTTTCCTATTTACATGTTGTGTATTTAATGATGTATCTCAATACAAGACCATAATTGTAAATTGTTATTTGACAGCTTAAATTGTACTAAAACACTGTTAAAATCCAAAGATTGTGTACTTTGATCATTACAGACACTCTGCTGAACAACTATTTGGTTGAACTATCCATTTCAGATATGACTAATATATTTCAGAATGTTTCCATTATTTAATGACTTGTTTACTCTGGAGAGCAAGATAAAAAGCAGTAAAGGCTACTACTCTGGATTATTCCTAAACCGCAAAAGAATAATTTCCATTTTTGGTTTGAAATAAATAGAATCATTATAAAAATTGTTTGCTTCTACACAATTCAAATGCACTTTCAGTGGTAAAATCAGTTTCCACAGTGATGTATTGAGACCTCTGTGATTCTGTTTTCATGCGCTGCGATCAGCTAGATCCATATTTGTTCCAAAAAGATTCACCAGTTGCTCCTCATAATTTGCAATATTCCTTTTCATAATTTCCATACAGGGACCGAGCAGTCTCTCAAATGCTTGAACATCCATAACTGTAAAAAAGGTATAAAAACATTGTGAAAGGAAAAGGTAATACACGTTCAATTTAAAGGTTTAGTTGTTGACATGTTCACATGGCAGTAGAATATAAACATGAGAAATTCTGCAGAAGCAACACACACAAAATGCTGGGAGAACTCAGCAGGTCAGGCAGCATCTACAGAAATGAGCAAACAATGTTTTGGGCAGATACCTGTCTTCATGACTGGGAAGTAAAGGGGAAGACAACAGAATAAAAAGGTGGATGAGGGGAAGGAGGCTATCTAGAAGTCAGGTGGGTGGGAAAGGTAAAAGACTGAAGAAGGAGGAATCTGATAGAAGAGAATGGACCATAGGAGAAAGGGAAGAAGGAGGGGACCCGAGGTGGGAGGGGGTGTGTGGAAAGAGTGATAAGCAGGTGAGAGGAGGCAAAAGGCCAGAGTGGGGGATAGAGAAAGAGGGGAGGACAAGGAATTTTTTTAAACCGGAAGGAGAAATCGATATATAATACATAATTTGTACCATTTAAAGTGTTAGCCCACAGATCAAAGTAGACTCACCTGTATATTTTGAAACAAAAACCTACCTACTCTAATTTGTACACAGATATATTGCACAGGATTGAAGGTGGAACACGAATTCAATTATCTATATTGAATAAGCTTTGAAACAAGTTACCATTTAATATACTCCTGCAATTGAGGGTAGAAAGAATAATTTCCCATGAATTTTTTATCCATGTTTGATTTGAAAAAAGTTAGCAGCTGCTTCCTTATCCTGCTCCTACCAGAGGCTAACACTTGTCCCTTGGGTCTGACACTTAGTGGCCATTTTATAAGGTACACGAGATACCTATTAAAATGGTCACTGAACATACTTTTGTATGTTTGTGGCCATCCATTGCGAAGTTCAATGTGCTGTATGCTCAGAGATGCTCCGCGGCACACCACTCATGTAATGTGTCACCTTCCTGTCAGCTTGAACCAGTCTGACCATTCTCCTCTGACCACTTTCATTAACAAGGCATTTTTACCAACAGAATTCCCACTCATTGGATGGGCTTTTTTGGTTTATTTTGCACCATTCTCTAAAGACTGTGAAAAAAAGCCCAGGCGATCAGCAGTTTTTGAGATACTCAAACCACTCTATCTGGCACCAACAATCATTCCACAGTCAAAAATCACTTCAATCATATTTCTTCCCCATTCTGATGAACAGCAATGGAATATCTGCATACTTTTAAGCATTGAGTTGCTACCACATGACTGCTGATTAAATATTTGCTTTTATAAGGTGTACCTAATAAAGTGGCCACTGGGTGTACACATGAAAAGGAGCAACCACGAAGTACACTGCAGATGCTGGGGTCAAAGCAACACGTACAACACGCTGGAGGAACTCAGCAGGTCGGGCAGCATCCGTTGAAACGAGCAGTCAACGTTTCGGGCCAAGACCCTTTGTCAGGACTGAAGAGGGAGGGGGGTAGGGGTCCTATAAAAAAGGTGGGGGGAGGGTGGGAAGGAGAAGGCTGGTAGGTGCCAGGTGAAAAACCAATCAGAGGAAAGATCAAGGGGTAGGGAAGGGGAAGCAGGGAGGGGATAGGCAGGAAAGGTGAAGAAGGAGTGTAAGGAAAGCACTATCGATAGTAGAAGAAGGCAGAATCATGAGAGAGGTGATAGACAGCTGGATGTGTCCATACTGGCCTCCTCTACTGCCATGATGAGGCCAAACTCAGGTCAGTGGAGTAACACCTCATATACCATCTGGGTAGTCTCCAGTCCCTTGGTATGAACATCGAATTCTCCAACTTCCGGTAATTCCCTCCCTCTCCATACCCCCATCCCAGTTTCACTCTGCCTCCTCCTCCAGCTGCCTATCACCTCCCTCATGGTTCTGCCTCCTTCTACTACCCATAGTGCTTTCCCCTTACATTCCTGCTTCACCTTTCCTGCCTATCCCCTCCCTGCTTCCCCTCTCCCACCCCTTGATCTTTCCTCTTATTGGTTTTTCACCTGACACCTACCAGCCTTCTCCTTCCCACCCTCTCCCCACCTTTTTTACAGGGCCCCTGCCCCCTCCCTCTTCAGTCCTGTTGAAGGGCCTCAGCCCAAAACGTTGACTGCTCGTTTCCACGGATGCTGCCCGACCTGCTGAGTTCCTCCAATGTGTTGCACATGTTGCTGCAAAGAAGCAAGTTTCCCCAGGCACCCCAAATTTGCCTGTGCGCTCTCATGGGACCAATAGCTTTCCAGCATATTTTCAAAAGGTTGTTTCAAAGCTAAGGGAGTAATTGAGTGGCCAGCTTTCATTGCAATTCTATCTATCTGACTGTCTACCTGTGATGAAAGATCACAAATCAACAGAATGCACCGTGATTCCAATTTCCAAATGAGCCCAGATGGTTATTTGCCACTGCCAGCATCTCAAATACCTGATTTTTGAAATCCACATGTGTATTTTCTAATGAGAGAGAGATGGAGAGAGTATTGTTCAACCTAATGTCAGCATTCAATAAAATTGACTGGAATTCCAAATCAATTACATTTTCTCCACACAATTATTTTATTTGTTTTGCTTGATTCCCTTAACTATTGAAAGTTCTTCATGCAAAGCTTTGTCAAACATTGAGCATTCACATTTCTCTGGAATGGAGCATTTCAAATATAGTGGAAAAATAAAATCTTCTCATTCCTAAAGGGCTAAACACAATCCAAGGCTGTGGCCCAAGTCATACATATTTCAGCCATAAGACATCAGAGCAGAATTAGGGCATCCGGCCCATTGTGTCTGCTCTGTCTCTTCATCATGGCTGATCCAAATTGCTCTCAGCCAGTGGGAACTACTTAACACCCTGCTTATTAAAATGGGCAAAGATTTCTAACATTTCTTATCATTAGAGGTTTATATGCATTACAACCTATTTGTCTTCAACATCAAGTCTCCTGAATTGTAGGAATTGCCACAGTTAAGAATTGAAATAATTCAGATTGAGATGGTAAAAAAAATCAATTTTGAATGGAATAGAATAAATTACAAATCCAAAGTGAAGTAAGTAAACCAGATCCAAAAAATTCAAACACGAGGAAATCTGCAGATGCTGGAAATTCAAGCAACACACACAAAATGCTGGTGGAATGCAGCAGGCCAGGCAGCATCTATAGGAAGAAGTACTGTCGACGTTTCGGGCCAAGACGCTTCGTCAGGACTAACGAAGGGTCTCGGCCCGAAACGTTGACAGCGCTTCTTCCTATAGACACTGCCTGGCCTGCTGCGTTCCACCATCATTTAGTGTGTGGTCCAAAAAATTTCAGCTAATATACTAGCTTTTCCTTCATTATAGTATCCTATATTCAAGTACTTTTAGAAAGCAGTTGCCAAGAACAAAGATTGATTTCCAGTAAAATTCATGTTGGCAGGTCTTGCAAATCCTAAGAGATCCAATTCAGGCAGTACAAGATTAGTAAATTAGCATTAATTTGTTGAAGATTAAAAGCACATCTAATCGACTGTATCCTAGGTAGAAAGATTATAGTTCATCAGAATGCAATGGGACTGCATTTGTCAATATAATGAACAAGAAACATTAATAACACTTTTACTTTTCAGATGTCCTTGATCTGAGCTTTCTTTTTGGCTTTATGGTATTTTACATGGGTGTTAAGAAAACATTTTATTTTAAATATACAAACCCATTTTACTACATTTTTACATCATCCTATGTCAGTGTGTCACATGCCTAAGTCAGCTATTTTAGTACTGCATCATATTCCCAAAACACCCTTTGCCAGTGTCATTAATTATAGAATAATTTCTTGATTCTTGCAATACCAAAGAATTAACTTGGGCCATCACAGAATGGTCCATCATAAAGTTACTGGGAACACTGTCACAAAAGTCAGAATTTGATCATCATTGGCATGAAGTTAGTTAGCGCACCCTTAGTCACATCTGCTTGATTCTACTTCATAAGGGAAGAAATATTTCATAGATTCGTTTCTTAAACTCCCGGTTCTTAAAATTACAAACCAGATTTGAAATGCAGAAATTTAAAATACTAATTTTGCATTGAAGATATTTACATTCTTATAGCAAAAAATAAACAGGTTATTGAATACTTTAACTTCAAACCCCAATCCCCCACCCAAATTAATTTTAATTTAATGCTAATTTTAAAAGGCATTACTCTTCATAAGTAAGTAGTAATCACATTACACCAACAATGTAAATGAGTTAAAATACATCTTCTGAGCAAATTATTGAGATGAAACTGATTATAATTAAAAGTATTGGATTCAAGCACTATATAAAATTGGATATTAAAGTACATGAAGGTAGTATTATCAGACTGGACAATGAAAATGACAAAGAGCACGGCTTGTTAAAATGACACGCAACCAAGCAGCTCCAGAAGGCCATAACAGACAAAGTGTAGGTGTTCTGGAAAATGGTTGTCTAGTCTATATTTGGTTTCTCCAATGCAGGAGAATCTACTTTGTGAGCCTAGAATGAAGTAGACCAGGTTGGAAGAGGTGTAATCTCAAACCTAAAGGGATTGTTTAGGTCTCTGGGTGGTACCAGGGAGTTCTAAATTCGACCATACTACCCTTTGGGTTCAAAAAGTTACACTTAATTTCTTAATTAGACTTACTAGGTACTATCTAATATTAATGAAGCTTGTAAACTGTCCTGTGATGGAGATAGGGTTAAATAGTCAGGTTGCTGGGCTATGTGGCTTGTTAGGACACAAGGGTGAGTTCCGCACTGTATCACTAAATAAAATAAATAAAAAATAACGCCTACCCTTTGACAGCCCATTGTAATTTTAAAGACCAATAATGTTGTAGCCACCTATCCAGCTGAGAGTCCCATCCTGGACTGAGTGAGTATGCCAGGTTTTGTATTATCCTTTGAACTGTAAATGCATCTTCTCCAAAGCCTTTATATCCTTCTTGTAACATGGAGACTAGAATTATGCATGATATTTCAACAGTGGTATATCCAATATACTGTATACAGCATAACATCTGAGGAAACACATCTTGATTATATTTCAGTAAGCTTCAAGCCTGTTACATGCTAACCAAAAATTTCCTTATGCCATTGTGAACAGCATCAGAGGTCATCCCACCACAAAGAAAAACATTTTTAAATGCCTACTAAACCGAAAAAAAAACTTTACCTAGACATTTCACGCTTCCCGCAGCAAATGCAGAGGCTGCACGTGGTTGATTTGCTACCAAAGCAAGTTCTCCAAAATACTGTCCCCTTGAACAACGTGCTATTTCCACTCCATCATCTGCCTCAGGTTTAGACTGTATTGAAAGAGAACAAAGAGGAAGTGATTACAAAACAAATACAAATTTGGTACATTAGTAATTATACATTGAAACAAAAACAAAAAAAAAGCAGTTGGAGCAATATTTAGGCAAGTAAGTACATTCATTAATCAAAGTCACCATACAAATACTTAGAGAAAACTGAAGAAATGCAACAGAATTTATGAAAAACTATACATAAGCGAAGACTTACAAACAACCAAAGTGCAAAAGATGACAAATTGTGCAAATTAAAAATAAATAAATAATCCTGAGGACATGAATTGTAGAGTGAAAGGGAGTCTGTAGGTTGTGGAATCAGTTAAGTGAAATTATCTTTTGTCGGTTCAGGAGTCTGATGGTTGAAGGGTATTAACTGTTCTTGAACCTAATAGTGTAGGACCCAAGGCTCCTGTATCTCCTGCCCAATGGTAGTAGTGAGATATAAGCACAGTCTGAATAGTGGGGCAGCTGATGATAGATGCTGCTTTCTTGTGGCAGCGCTCCTTGTTAATGTGGTCAGTGGTGGGGAGGGTTTTGCCTGTGATAGTCTAGATTGTTCCACCAATTTCAGCAGACCTTTTCATTCCTAGGCATTGGTGTTTCCATGACAAGCCGTGATGCAACCAGTTAGGATAATCTCCACTGTGCATCGATACAAGTTTGTTGAAGTTTTAGGTGACAGAACAATTCTATGAAAACCACTAGGTAAGTAGAGGTGTTGTGTCTTCTCTGTGATGGCACTTATATTCTGGTACCAAGACAGATCTTCTGATATGACAATGTCAAGGAATTTAAAGTTAGGTAACACCCTGTCAAAACAGTACAAATGAACGATTCCTCAGATGACATCTTTCAGATAGCCAATCTCTTCTATTATTTCACTTTTTCTGCACCTTCGGCTTATTCTTTTTCTCTGGATTGTACTTTGGAAACTGTTGGAATCTGTGATGTGCAGTGTGGCATTTGATCAAATAATGTAGCATTCTGCCATCCCCAGAGAGGTCCGCAATCATGAGCTGCCTTGTGGAGAAGATGGCAATCGACTCCATTTCGAAGTGACGACGGAGATAGAATGCGGTGGAAGTCAGATGCAGTGGAGGCCATGGGTCGATGGTGGTTGGTGGCATTCAGAAGGCTATATGCCATTGGCATGATGGCTGCTCTTCACAGAAGGACTGAGTTCGAGCAGCCGCTCTCCTCAATTTTGATGGGGAGGGGATGTTTTTGAAATTCTAAGGATTATTGGACTATAGTTTATATTGCTCTCTTTGTTTTCTGTGTTTTCTTTCTTGTTGCTGGTTGGCAGTTTTTGATGTTCTAGCTACCCTTTTCCAACTGAGTGATCTGTTAGCTTTTATGCAGGGGAGGGGTTTGGGACCTGATGATCTCACTGCCATTCTTCACGCACAAGATCTCTTAGTTTTTTTGTATGAGGGAGGGATGGGGGTATAGGGTTTCAGAATGTTCTTTATCCTTTTCATGTGGGGGGGGTTGATATCTATTTTTTCCAATGACTTCCCATGGTTTTTCAGTACTTCATGACTATCTGGAGAAGATGAATATCAGTTGTATTGTACATGCTACAATAAAATGGATCTTTATCAAAGAATGCTTAAAAGTTCAAACAACTCAAAGTAAATTTATTATCAAAGTACCTATAAGTTACCAAAATCTTGAGATTTGTTTACTTGCAGACTGAAGCGTTTACTTGCAAAGAACAATTGAATTTATGCAAAACTATAGGTAAACAAAGACTGACAACCAATCTGCAAATGAAGACACACTGTGCGAAAAAAAAGACTGAGAACATCAGTTGTAAAGAGTCTGTAGGTTGCAGAATCAGGTCAAAGCAGAAGTGATTAAAGTCATCCAGGTCAGAACCAGAGCCTGTTGGTTATAGAGTAATGACTGTTCCTGAACCTGTTGGTGTGGTTTCTGCAACTCCTGCCCAATGCTAGCTTTAAGAAGAAGGCACGCCTGTATGGTAGATATCTTTGATGATGGATGCTGCTTTCTTGTGGCAGCACTCCACGTAAATGTGCTTAATGACAGGGAGTGCTGTGTATTGGTAAGGTACTCTACTCTAAAACTCCGAACTTTCTGAAGGTGGGACTGGCTTGCATGACACCCAATATTTTCCAATTTCAGAATTCCAGTACCTGCTACGTGCTTAACTGCAAATTTTGTTGAAAATTAACTCAGTTTAAAACGTCACTGCAGAGGATCACCCCAAGATACAACACTGCTGTGCATTCTTAATACAAGCATTAACCAGTTCATTTTTTGTCCAATAAAATAACAGATCAAAGGGTATCACGACAGCGGTGCAAATAATTTACTTTGAAAACTACTTCATATGCTAATCCTGGAGCATCAACTTTGCCTGCAGTGAAAACCACAGTGCTTTACTCAGAATCTCAAGCCCACCCCTATCTAGTTAAAGATTCAATAGACAATAGACAATAGGTGCAGAAGTAGACCATTCAGCCCCTCGAGCCTGCACCGCCATTTTGAGATCATAACTGATCAACTACTATCAATACCCGGTTCCTGCCTTGTCCCCATATCCCTTGATTCCCCTATCCATAAGATACCTATCTAGCTCCTTCTTGAAAGCATCCAGAGAATTGGCCTCCACTACCTTCCGAGGCAGTGCATTCCAGACCCTCACAACTCTCTGGGAGAAGAAGTTCTTCCTTAACTCTGTCCTAAATGACCTACCCCTTATTCTCAAACCATGCCCTCTGGTACTGGACTCTCCTAGCACCTGGAACATATTTCCTGCCTCTATCTTGTCCAATCCCTTAATAATCTTATATGTTTCAATCAGATCCCCTCTCAATCTCCTTAATTCCAGCGTGTACAAGCCCAGTCTCTCTAACCTCTCTGCGTAAGACAGTCCAGACATCCCAGGAATTAACCTCCTGAATCTACGCTGCACTTCCTCTACAGCCAGGATGTCCTTCCTTAATCCTGGAGACCAAAACTGTACACAATACTCCAGGTGTGGTCTCACCAGGGCTCTGTACAAATGCAAGAGGATTTCCTTGCTCTTGTACTCAATTCCCTTTGTAATAAAGGCCAACATTCTATTAGCCTTCTTCACTGCCTGCTGCACTTGCTCATTCACCTTCAGTGACTGATGAACAAGGACTCCTAGATCTCTTTGTATTTCTCCCTTACCTAACTCTACACCATTCAGATAATAATCTGCCTTCCTGTTCTTACTCCCAAAGTGGATAACCTCACACTTACTCACATTAAACGCCATCTGCCAAGTATCTGCCCACTCACCCAGCCTATCCAAGTCACCCTGAATTCTCCTAACATCCTATCACATGTCACACTGCCACCCAGCTTAGTATCATCAGCAAATTTGCTGATGTTATTTTCAATGCCTTCATCCAAATAGTTGACGTAAATGGTAAACAGCTGTGGTCCCAATACCGAGCCCTGTGGCACCCCACTAGTCACCACCTGCCATTCCGAGAAACACCCATTCACTGCTACCCTTTGCTTTCTATCTGCCAACCAGTTTTCTATCCATGTCAATGTCTTCCCCCCGATGCCCTGAGCTTTGATTTTACCCACCAATCTCCTATGTGGGACCTTATCAAATGCCTTCTGAAAATCAAGGTACACTACATCCACTGGATCTCCCCCGTCTAACTCCCTGGTTACATCCTCGAAAAACTCCAACAGATTAGTCAAGCATGATTTACCCTTGGTAAATCCATGCTGGCTCGGCCCAATCCTATCACTGCTATCTAGATATGCCACTATTTCATCCTTAACAATGGACTCTAGCATCTTCCCCACCACCGATGTCAGGCTGACAGGTCGATAGTTCTCTGTTTTCTCCCTCCTCCTTTCTTAAAAAGTGGGATAACATTAGCCATTCTCCAATCCTCAGGAACTGATCCTGAATCTAAGGAACATTGGAAAATGATTACCAATGCATCTGCAATTTCCAGGGCCACCTTCTTTAGTACCCTAGGATGCAGACCATCTGGACCTGGGGATTTTTCAGCCTTCAGTCCCATCAGTCTTCTCATCACTGTTTCCTTCCGAATGTCAATCTGTTTCATTTCCTCTGTTACTCTATGTCCTTGGCCCATCCATACATCTGGGAGATTGCTTGTGTCTTCCTTAGTGAAATCTAAAGTACTCATTAAGTTCTTCTGCCATTTCTCTGATTCCCATAACAATTTCACCCAATTCATTCTTCAAGGGCCCAACACTGTTCTTAACTATCTTCTTTCTCTTCACACTCATTTCACACTGCATGTCTTTAGAACATAAAAAGAAAACCCTCCTCTCAATTTTTACAGGCCTGGATTTGGCAAACAAATGGAATTCCATAATTACTGTAGTACAATGCCAATGACCAAAACAAAATTTTCATCTTTGCATATTTTCACTCATATTGTTTTTTAATGTTTTATGTGTTCTTCCATTCCTCCTCATTCCATCAGGCTCTTCTCTGTTAAATTATTAGATAAAATAAAATCTTAGATAATTAATCCCAAATCAAAATAAATTCCACAAATATACAACCCTGTATGGGATACAGAAATTAATTTTAACAGATGGAGGCAAATTTAGCCGGCAGTGAATGATTGAGGTTTATTTTCTTTGCCCTTTCTCAGACATGGAATACTGCTTCACTGTGGATATTAAAAATAGCAACTTGCAGAGAACTGGATAGATCAGAGGTATTACAAATGAACAACTGATTGAAGATCAGCAAAGTGATTATATCTTACCTGCATTACACTGTTCTTAATGCATGCAACTTGTGAAAAATAGTCCATATTCTAAAATATGGGCAGGATGTTTCTTTCACCAGCCTCTACAAATCAGCCAAGTCTCCAGGAAAACAAATTGCATTTGTAGGAGCTACAGAACATATTCCTATCTTCAACATATAGCACAGTCAGGCACACACAAGCAAAAAAAATGTAACCATCTAAAAATACAAATGAAGTTAAGTAATTTCATTTACCTTGTGCTTCATAGTAATCCGGACTTCTCCAGATTCTACAATATAAAAGCTATCCGCTTTGTCTCCCTGAAGTATAATAAAAACTTGAGTTGATTTTATTAGCAAATATTCCATGACATTTACTTTAAAAGAATGTTCAAAACAAGGCAGTACAAGTAAACTGTCCAGAAGAAATGTTCCTATTTGGTAATGATTTTCAGAATATTTTTTTAAAAACTGGATTTAGAGTCACAATTCAAATATGTTTGGCTTACTTCACAGGAAAAGTTTGTTTTATCAAAAATGAAAATAAACTAGGGAAGGGAATCTTATAACTTTGGGAAATCCCCATTGATGCAGTGGGGATTTAAAAAATGATTTTTGATCGGTAGAAAATAAGGCTATACAGAGCTAGCTGACAAGTAATTTAAAGATTGTAATGGCATCTGCCAAGAGTCAACCAAATTCCTGAATCTCAGATATTTGCTTTTTTTTTGGCTCCAGATTCCAGGGTCTGCAGCTGTTATGTATTTAATATTTCCGTAATATTTGAGTAATATTGTAATATATTGTTGATTAAGCATTCTTTGGTGCTTACATAATGCATAGTGGGTTAAATCTAAAAGTATCCTAAATGGCATACATAATTTTACTGCCATGTCTTAGGTACACGCCTCGCTTGTTTGGGAAGGGACAGACACGGTCGAGCTAAAAACAAACAGGTAGAGAACAGACAAATTCACAGATTTATAAACAGTGAATAGCAGGTGATGATAATCATGTATTTAAAAAATGGCTGGCTCCATCAGAAAGATTAACCCATTTGATTACACAATGGGCAACTGGATTTTGTGTACTGGATTGAGCAGTTTTTTGGAGCAATTGACATACCCATAACATGAAAATGAACAATAGACAAGCAATAGGGCTTACACAGGAAGTGACTGGCAAATTAATTAAAATGGAATTGGACACTAACTCAGCTGTTTCAGTCAATCCGTAAAATGAGTTTGAATGGCATTTCAAAGATACTGAACTGAAACTTGCAGATATTCAACTGAGAATCTACACTGGAGAAAATAAAAAACTCCCATGGGAATGACATTTGTAACAGTGAGAGACAACAAACAACAAGCTACATTGGGCTTGTACGTTGTATAAACAGGAGGGCCAGCATTGTAGGGGCATGATTGGTTGAGACAACTAGAACTTAATTAGAGATTCATCCACTATTAGCATGTCTTATCCCCTTTAATCGAGTCAACTGTAACTAAATCAAGAAAGGTATTGAATGATGCCACAGCTGTCTCCTTGCTGTACACCATGAACCAGTGCCCAACAGAGGGCAACAGATATTAGTGCCAGCCTTTGTGCCTCTGGTTGGAAAGCATTTTGGACCAAGGAAGAACCATGCTGCTCAGAGGCGACAAAAACAGTGGTCCGACTACAGTGGCTTTTGTAGGCAACATATCTGAGAAACTTCCTGATATGTTAATCAGGTAGTTACTTGTGAAATCTTGCTTCATTTTAAACTGAAAGAGGGTTCATGGAGCTTTAGGAAAGTTGCAAGCATTCAGCTACTGTGACTATAAAGAACCAGCATCTATTCTGCATTCAATAAGGTTATTGCATGAAGTGCAAGTGGGAGACAAAAAGCTGCTTGTAAAAAGACCAAAGCCCAGCTGGAAAGCAAAGTGAAAGGATTCAATGGAGATATGAAAACAGATGATATTTTCATACATTGTGGATGAGGAAACAAAGGGGAGAGATCAGATCATAAAAGAGAAAATAGAAGGATTACTAAGAGAATACCCCAGTGAACTAAATGCACCTTCCCAAGATCATGATGCACAAACTAGAAAGAAGAAAAAAGGAAAAGAAAGAGGAGGATGACATAAGTGCCATGGAAAGGATAAATGAGACCCAATTTTAAATGAGTTAACTCCTGCAATCACCACAAAGGAGGCCCCAAAACCTGCGATTGTTTTGTCAGCCACGAGTCTCTCCTACCAGGCAGTGATCTCCCTTGTCAGGAAAGACAAAGACCAAGAAAGCCTCCTTCTTCACCAATAAATCCTTAGGTCTGAATGGGACAATTTAAAATTTACTATGCTGTGGATGTCTATATAGTAGTTGTATATGCAGTATACTGTATATATATGTATATAATTTGAGATGCCTTCTATGTTGATATGGAGTTCACAGCTAAGCAGAGAGGAGTGTCATATATTTAATATTTCAGTAATATTTGTATAATATTGTAAATATTTTTGACAAAGCATTCTTTGTTGTTTACATAATGTATTGCAGGGGTACATAAATGGCATACGTGATTACACTGCCACATCATACTTATGCACCTCATTTCAAGTATAAATGAGGGTAGATTCGCATTTCCAACTCCCTTGCTTTCCTTTTATTAGTTTTTATGTTTTGGAGTTACAAAACATAACAGCAGCCTCTGACATCTCCAACTTCACTATCTGGTAAACTGTGATGAAGGTTAACTAACCATATACTCCTTCAGTTTCAACATTATGATAAAGAGTAGGTCATTGGTGAAAAAAAATGAGGATTTTTAAACTTTACTTATTGAGATGCAGCCCTTTCCACACTTTGAGCTGTGCCACCCAGCAATCCCCCGATTTATTCCTAGCCTAATTTTGGGATAATTAACCATGACAACTAGTATACTAACTTGTATTCTTTGGACTGTGGGAGAAACCGGAGCTCCCAAAGGAAACCAACTAACCAATGTACTAACTCCTTACAGGCAGCGGCAGGTATCGAACCTGGTCAGCTGAACTGCAAAGCATTGTGCTAACCACTATGCTACTGTGCCAACTGTATACATAGGCTCAAACGTCTGTGTTCTATTCCTACCTTAGAAGTGCAACATTAGATTCTCACTCTCACTTGCAATATGTACCATTCATAAATGCCACAAAAATTTCATTCCTAGTTTAAACTGCTTTACCCACTCAAAACTAAATACTATAAAGCAAATATCAGCATTAAGATTAGTGTTAACATAAAAATAATTCTGCTAATGGTGCAAGATCTTTTTTACTCATTATTGACAGTTTAAGAATCAAGCAGATGGAATAAGGATTCATCACCTGAGCAATTATGCGTTCTCCATCGTTGTACGTTTTGGTGCCAAATACATCAACTACTTTCAACCTTTCCCCCAACTTGAAAAAGCAAAATGTCATTATTCCAAAAATGCATATAAATCCAATTTCTTCACAAAAGTATAAGCAAGATTGACTTTTCTGCAGTCACAATTTCTCAATAAGTTTCTAATCAGTAGCACCTTATGAGCAAATGGATAGGTTTTTAACATTTTTATTGCTTGATCAGCTCTCTGTACTATCCACAAAAACACATAATAGACAGCACATGTAAACCGATGGTGATTTCAGAACTAATAATTTGTACACAACTATGGGACATGTACATTAACAATTTTAAACAACGGAAGAAAACACTTAACAGGTTCATTATAGTTAGTTACATGACTAATTGGTATGTGGAATCAGTAAATACTTTGGCACCATACTTCTAGTGACTTTAGAAGTGGCAATGATTTGACAAATTCTTCATATAATTTCCGTTTCCTGGCATTGTTCTTCAAAATAATTCTACGAAATGTGGTCCTGTCCTAGAAAAAAAAGGTCAATTGTCAATTCATCTAATCTCATGTTTAACTTTGTTCCAGTTTCAGATATATTCATTTGTAACTTGCACTTCTGTAACATTGAAATAATTTTAACAGAGAGTAAAATATCAGATTAACAACATGGTTGTAAAAATAGTTGAGTAGAACTACCTTTTCTCTGTTCAACTGTTTTTCCCCAAAATCAATGTCAAAGTCAACCATATGGTTGTGCACAAGAGGAAAAGGGTTAACCTACACTCATAACCAGTGAAACAATCTTTATTGATTGATGTAGTTTATCATAGAAGCTAGTCCCTTGACTCCAGAAGTTACAGGATAAATCTGGGCTCTCCCGTGTCCAGAGGAAAGCGATCAGATGCACCTACACTACAGGCAGCCAGTGGTTCATGATGGAACTGATGCTTAGCTGTCAATGCAATCCTGTCCATTATCTGAATTGCTTTTCATCTGTTTTTCAGTGTTCAATTACTTCCATTTCACCTTCCCTAATTTCCCTTCTAAGCCCTGATTCTTTAATGAGAAAATGCTCATTTCCTTTAAAAGTTCAATTTTCTTGCTCGCAAATTTGCAAGCAAACTTGTGGGGACAGGACAAAGTGGTGCAAAATAATTAATGCTGAGGAAGACTGAAAACAAAGGATACAGATGAACAGACAGAACGGGCAAATGATTAACAGGTGTAGTTTAAAAACACATGAGAAAGGAACAAAAGGATCACTGAAATGTGCCACAGATATGGAAAGTCATGTAAAAATTGCAAAGTGAGTAGCAACATACATTTCTGGAGGGGAATGCTGAAATTTTGGATGACTGGGTGGAGATGAGCCTCTACCAAAGGTGGAAGGTGCTCCTTCTCTCCACTAGCTTGTGGGTCACCCTTGGGCAAGTTGTAGCACCTGCTTAGCCCCCTGATCAGGGTCATGTGTAGCCATGAGAGCCGGTGCTGGATGGTCATATAAGCACCTAGTGCATATCACAAGTCCTGGTTATGCTACCACTGACACCAGACCGTCTCGGCTGTGGTCACCCATCTTGCCCAGAAGGCAATGGCAAGCCACTTCTGTAGAAGAATATGCCTAGAACAATCGTGATCATGGAAAGACAACGATCCTCTGCATCATATAACATGCCACAGAATGAACACATGAAAGCTAAAACTGTACCAAACCTTATGTACTTAAAGAACTATGTGCAGTTCTAAACCCCACCCCCCCCCCCAAGTATTTTTTTTAAAAAACATATCAAGGTAATGAAGAAAGTGCTGAGAAAATCAACTGGAATGATACCAGAAATGAAAGTTTACACATCAAGTGACATAATGGCAGAGCCAGTAGAGGCTGTCACACAGCAGTAGGGGCTTGGGTACAAAACCAACCTCTGAAACGGTCTGCGTTGGATTTACAAGTTCTCCCCATGACTGCACATCGTTTATCCAGGTGCTCATTTCCTTCCACGTCCCAGTAGTTAATTGGCCACTGTAAGATCTCTTTTAGTGTAGAATTAGGGGTGGGGTGGAGAATATGTTACAGGAGGAATTGACAGGGGGGACATTAGATCTGATGGAGTAAATGCCCTTGCACATCATAAAGAAATATCGAAATTACTAGAAAACATGCAAGTAGCAATGCATCTCTGGTTTGCTGATTCAGGTTCTTAAGTGGTGCTTTATCCTTTCTGACCATTAGTTCTATGTCAAAATAAAGCAAAGGATTTCCCATTTTAACTGTTTTCTTGGGCTGCACAAACAAATTTTTACAAATACTGAACACTTACCAAGCCCCATAGTGCTCCATTGGAGGTAGCAATAATGGTTGCCGCTCTGGGTGTATTATACATTAATGCTAGCTCACCGAAGCTACCATGGTTCTCATAGGTCCCAACACACTTTTGCATGCCATCCACACTTACAAATATATCATATTTTCCCCTGTAAAATATAAAGTTAGATTAATCTGTACTTAAGTATCACCATAATTAAAGAGCAAATAGCCCTACAACATTTGCACCAACACAGTGTTTTTGAATCCTGCCTCCATTTCAGGCAAGTCAACATCACCAACCACACATGATCTTCCACAATGCACAAAATGCTGCAGGAACTCAGCAGGGGTCAGGCAGCAGCTATGGAGGATATCCTTCCAGTCCTGATGAAGGAATTTGAAGGGTCCCTTTCGGAACGGCAGCATATGACCAGTGGGGTACCGCAAGCTTCGGTGCTGGGACCGCAGCTGTTTACAATATACATTAATGATTTAGATGAAGGGGTTAAAAGTAACATTAGCAAATTTGCTGATGACACAAAGCTGGGTGGCAGTGTGAAATGTCAGGAGGATGTTATGAGAATGCAGGGTGACTTGGACAGGTTAGGTGAGTGGGCGAATGTATGGCAGATACAGTTTAATGTGGATAAATGTGAGGTTATCCACTTTGGTGGCAAGAACAGAAAGGCAGATTACTATCTAAATGGAGTCAAGTTAGGAAAAGGGGAAGTAGAACGAGATCTAGGTGTTCTTGTATATCAGTCAATGAAAGCAAGCATGCAGGTACAGCACGCAGTGAAGAAAGCTAATGGCATGCTGGCCTTTATAACAAGAGGAATTGAGTATAGGAGTAAAGAGGTCCTTCTGAAGCTGTACAGGGCCCTAGTGAGACCCCACCTGGAGTATTGTGTGCAGCTTTTGTCTCCAAATTTGAGGAAGGATATTCTTACTATTGAGGGAGTGCAGCGTAGGTTCACAAGGTTAATTCCTGGAATGGAGGGACTGTCGTAAGTTGAAAGATTGGAGCAACTGGGCTTATATACATTGGAATTTAGAAGGATGAGAGGGGATCTGATTGAAACATATAAGATTATTAAGGGATTGGACCTGCTGGAGGCAGGAAGCATGTTCCCGCTGATGGGAGAGTCCAGAACTAGAGGCCACAGTTTAAGATCAAGGGGTAGGCCATTTAGAAGAGAGATGCGGGAAAAACATTTTCACCCAGAGTGTGGTGGATATGTGGAATGCTCTGCCCCAGAAGGCAGTGGAGGCCAATTCTCTGGATGCTTTCAAGAGAGAGTTAGATAGAGCTCTTATAGATAGTGGGGTCAAGGGATATGGGGAGAGGGCAGGAACGGGGTACTGATTGTGTATGATCAGCCATGATCACAGTGAATGGAGGTGCTGGCTAGAAGGGCTGAATGGCCTACTCCTGCACCTACTGTCTATTGTCTTGATCCAAACCTTAACTGTTTATATTCCTCCATGGATACTGCCTGACCCACAAGGTTTGTCCAGGATTTTAAGTGTTGCGCCAGATTTCCAGCATCTTCAGTCTCTTGTGTTTCCACTTTGGGAGATTCAGAGGTCAATGCATCAACAGGTATGACAACAAAACCAGACACAACTGGGTCAGTGAAGTTTTAATTAATGAAAGCCACACCAACTAATAAAAGTATGATTTTCTCACAGTTGCATGAAAACTTTAGGCAGAAACATTCGTGCTGCTGGTTTTCCAGATGGTCTTAGTTACAGCTATATTAATCTGGAGCCTGCTCACAGAATACTATAGACTACAATAAAGCTGCAATTTCCCCCAGTATAATTTTCTGGGTCATGTTCCAATAATGTCTGTTTATTTTTTCAAGACGGATAGGAGGAATATATATAGATATCAAAATATGAAAATGGCAATCTATCTCTTGTTTGCTGATTTAGGTTCGAGTGGTGCTTTATTCTTATTATATATATATATCAGTTGATATAGTGGCACAATCTGTAGACAGACAGACACACAGTACGGTGCAAACATCTTAGGCACATAAAAAAACTACAAAATGAATACACTAAAAACATGAAAAGTTTCTAAATATCAAAAAATTATAAAGAACAGTTAACAATAAAAAAACTAAATCAAATCAATATTTGAGTGTGAACATCCTTTGCCTTTAAAACTTCATCAAAACTTCATCTAGTGCAACAGTGTTATGTAGTTTTATAAGCACACCGGCTAGGCAAGTGACTTGGAGAATTTGCCACAGTTTTTCTGCAGACGTTAGCTGCTTCGCTTGCTTCAGTCTCTCCAGGTAATCCCAGACGGCCTCAATGATGTTCAGATCAGGGCACTTAGGAGACCATTCCATCTAAAAACCACAGAAGAAAATTCTAGGGTGTCTTAGAATATTGGTCTTAGGCACCCTAGAATTCTCTTATAGATCTCTAGAGATTCTACATTTTTAAAAATTTATGCATGTATTCCTATTGGCACAAATCAGAGTTTAGAACTAATATCTGAATCAATTAGTTATATACTTAATACAAGAATCAGGGCTTAAATTGCTGAAAAGTAAAACAAATCAGATTCAAAACTAATTAAAATTACCCTAAATACCATAAGACAGGGGTTCTCAATCTTTTTCTGGCATGGACCCCTACCATTAACCGAGGGGTCTATGGATCCCAGGGTGGGAACCCCTGCCACAAGATAAAACTTCGGTGTTCGACCTCTCAACTGCCTCCTGTCCATATTAGCAATTTTATTGTTTAAATTGATTACAACTCAATTGTTTTAGAAATGCAGATTATTCTATTATATCCTAATTCCTTGATTGGCACAACCTTATACCCCTTGTTGATTAGCTCTTCAAAAGATTTACAAGTTGTCTATATCAGCACAGTTGATGAAAAAATTAAAATATTTTAATAGAGTCTGACAAAATCTCCAAGTAAACCCTTGCAAAAAGATACACTGATTAACCAAAGGATACATATTTAACTGATCTTCTGAAGACATTAAATCAGAAAAATTACGCCAGAACTTTATAAGGCATTGCTCAAAGTGCATTTGTAGTATTGTAAGCAGTCTTGGGCCTCTTATCTGAGAAAACATATGCTGCCATTGGAGAGGCTAGAGGTTGTTCACGTTAATAACTTTGGGAATGAAAGGGTCAACACACAAGCAACGTTTGATGGTTCTGAGCCTGTACTTGCTGGAGTTTATAAGAATGGGGTGGGGGGGGGGGGAAATCTCATTGAAACCTATCAAATATTGAAAGGCCTAGACAGAGTGGATGTGGAGAGAATGGTTCCTATAATGGGTTAGTCTCAGAACAGAGGGCACGCCCGCTGAACAGAGGCACTACCCTTTAGAACAAAGATGAAGAGGAATTTCTTTAGCCCGAGAGCGGTGAATCTGTGGAATTCATTCCAACAGATAGCTGTGGAGGCCTAATAATTCGATCAATTTAAAGCAGAGATTGCTGGGTTCTTGATTAATAAGGGTGTCAAAGGTTACAGAGAGAAGGCAGGAGAACGGGGTTGAGAAGCATAATAAATCTGCCATAATGGAATAATGGAGTGGACTCAATGGGCCAAATGGCCTCAATCTGCTCCTATGTCTTATGGTGCAAGACAGATTTGAAACTGAAAATAAATTTCTTTCACATGATAAGAGGTTACATTGCATCTTTGATCATATCAAACTGGAATATCTCATTGAAACAGATCATTAATGGCAGATATCTGTTAACAAACATTGTTAAAAATCTAACAGAGCTAAAAATATTATGTATATTGTTGCATATTGTATTTCAAGGAAATCAGAGTTGGTGTTACCCATTAATGTTGTTCAACTTCTCCAAACGCTTTCTGACATGGTCAACCAATATGAAGCAAAAGTGCCAGCATTATCCAATATTGCATAAACAAATAAACCGCTATGTGTGCACATTTACTGACAGGCAAATTTCTACCCCAGACTCCCTTTTCTATACCTTGCAGTCAAGGAATATCCATTCTCAAAATGCTTTAAATGTGAATCAAAAACATAATTACCTTTCCACAATGCCCTTCAGAATTTCAGGGTATCTCAATGCAGTCTCATCTTCAATGCCATAATTCCACAGCGAGCTCTCATGGACATTCACATTGTCTTATCTAACAATGTTGATTTTAAGATTAAAAACTCCTGCTCTTTTCCAAAATAATGACCCAAGGATCCTTTATAATCCACTTGTTTTAGTGCTTTACTATTTGATACAATATTGGTACCACCAATAAAATACCTCCATAGTACAGTAAATCTCAGATAATCCTCTCATCATCTATTTGGAAATCCCGGTTATTCAGCATCTGGCTCACCTGCCAGTGTTCAGCGTTCCCTTTCAATTCAGCTAGTTTATCCAGAGAAAAAAAAATTATAATGCTATGTACCATCTGAAATGAACTGAACTAAAAGCAGGTTGGGGAAAAAAATCCACACATGTAGAAAATCTGTCATAGCATAAAGGTTTCAAGCATGCCAGATTTTCAGGGTCTTATTGTGTTGCCACTAGCCTGCATTCTTGAACTCGGTTTCGGACAGGCAAAACACCAGTTGAGTGAGATATAAACAGAAACATTATAAGATCTTCTCAAGGCAAAAGGTAGTCATTGAATACACGATTGATAGGCTGCATTACGGCTTGGTAGGGGAACACCAATGCCTTTGAACGAAAAACCCGACAAAACATGGTGGATTTGGCCCAGTGCTTTAGGGGTTAAGCCCTCCTGTCCCTTGGGCACATCTACATGTAATGCTGGCACAGAAAGGCAGCACCCATCAAAGATCCTCACCACACAAGCCAGGCTCTTTTCTCACTGCTACCATCAGGAAAAAAGGTACAAAAGCCTCAGGTCTCGGAGCACCAGGTTGAAGAACAGTTACTACCCCTCAGCCATCAGGCTCCTGAACAAATCACTCATCTATTGAGATGTTCCCACCACCAATGATCTCATTTTAATGACTCTTTATCTTGTTATTTCATGCTTGTTACTTATTGCTATTTATTTATATTTGCATTTACAGTTTGTTGTCTTCCATGCTCTTCCTCTTTCATTGATTCTGTTCACAGTTACTGTTCTATAGATTTGCTGAGTATGCCCGGGGGGGGGGGGGGGGAAGAATCTCAGCGTTGTATGTGGTGACATGCATGTACTCTGATAATAAAAGTTACTTTAAACTTTTGAACTTTGAACATTCCACAGTAAATCAGTGCACACTGCAAGCAGATGGCATCCTGACAGTTTAGATCCCAGATATAAAATATGTTAAAAGATAAAAAAGGTGATGGAAGGGCACAATTAACATTAACAGAATACATTTTATATCCTGTGTAACATTGCTGTATAATATTAACGTACATAAAACACAACATGTACAGACCCTTCAGCCAACTTTATAACCTACTTTAAGAACAGCCTAACCCTTCTCTCCTACCTTGCTCTCCATTTTTCTATCATCTATGTGACTCACACACACACACACAGACTGGGAAGGCAGAGTGTTGGGACCGCAGGCGAGGTGAGGTTTCGGCAAATTTCCCTCGCTCTCCTGCTATGTTCCGTTCTCTCTCCACAGCGCTGAGGCTGTGAGATTGCCCCAGCTGCAGTGCTTCATGTCTGTGAGCTTCGCAGCGATTTGCCCCGCTAATATGGTGAACTGAGACCAAGGCCCAGAGCCTACTTACTGCAGGCTGCTCCAGAGATTCAGATCCAAGGACACAATTTGGTTTGGAGTGCTGTTGCTTGCGCTTGTTGTTTGCATAATTGTGCTTTTTTCTTTCTCTGCTCATTGGGTGTGGGTCTTTCTTTTTAAATTGGGCTCTTTCGAGTTTCTAGCTTTGTGGCTACCTATAAGCAGACAAATCTCAAGGTTGTACAATTTATACCTATTTTGATAATAAATGTACTTTGAATCTTTGAAGACTGTTAGAGGAAAATAAAAGACAGGATACAAGAATTGCTGAATGAACTCAGGCAAACTTGTAGCTTAAATATTCCTGGTGTTTGTAATCTTGCCATTAATTTTTCATAAATTCATCACAAAATCACATTGCTACAAGGACTAAAAAGCTCTGGATATAAAAAAGTAGATTCTGCTCATTTAATTAGGGCAGCACAGTAGTGTAGTGGTTAGCACAATGGTTTACGGTACAGGTGACTAGGGTTTCATTCCCGCTGCTGCCTGCAAGAAGTTTATACATTCTCCCCATGACCACTGAGGTTTCCTCCAGGTGCTCGGGTTTCCTCCCACGGTGTAAAGATGTACTGGTTGGCAAGTTAATTGGTCATTGTACATTGTCCTGTGGTTAGACTAGGGGTAAATCGGGGGTTACTGGGCGTTGGGGCTCAAAAGTCTGGAAGGGCCTATTCCATGCAGTATCTCAATAAATAAACAAATATTTTCAGGTAAAATCATCTTGGCTGCAATTGTGCCCGACCTCACCCGAGTATTTTCCTTCTTGCACCTTCATAATAAGTTCAAGAGAACTCATTGAATTCAATAAACTGAATGAGTGCCAATGATCAATTCATGCCATTAGATGCTGGAGAGAAAAGTTAAGGGCAAGAATAGTGGTGACCAATGGGTCTGATCTCAGGTAAACCTCTACTGTGGAAATGAAACAACCTCCCAAATGACAGCTTCACCTTGCTAAAGGAAAATCATAAACTCTTTTTTTCTCATCAATCTCAATGAAATATTTTATTTTTACATACAAACTACATTCAGAATATAATAAAATTAGAAACTACCTTTCAATTACATAGAAGTTATCACCATCATCTCCTTGATCAATCACGTGTTCCCCCACTTCAACAAATCTTTCAAACATGGCATCCAATAGCTGAAACATTTGTTCCTGAAGAAATAAAGGTTATAAAAGCTTCAAAAGTGGTAATAGCAGCCCATTTTTACAAATAACCTCGCAAATAAAATATACATTTTAGTTTTTCTTTTAATACTTCAGCTGTCCATCAGAAACATTTATCAGTATGCAGGACCCTCAGTATTATCAAGGATCCCACCCATCCATCCAGCATTCTCTTTGACTTTCTACCATCAGGCAGGAGACTACAATGCATAAAAGCAAAAATGGTCAGGATAGATCCAGATTCTTCCCTCAGGACATTAGGCTTTTTTTAAACTCCCTACCATACCACATTCAAAGTGTCATTGGTTAATCTGTTCTGTACCTTACAATATTTAACTTATGCACTTTATTTGCTTATTTACATGTAATTGATCTGTAGGATTTTTCCTTACTTCATAAGTTATTGCGTATTATATGTAATATGCATACCCCCTGATCTAGAGAACCGTAATCTTGTTTACGGTATACATGTATAATTAAGTGACAATAAACTTTACTTGACTTGAAAGCATACAATAGATGGAAGTTCCTGTTAGATTCTAGAACAGTTTCTGTAACATCACAGTTGCGATACAAATTTGATATTGAAAAGCTATTATGTAGAATCTGAGCCGCTGTGCACCCTCTCCTAGAGTTCCAATATACAGAGTAACTACAAATCTTTCCACCCTACCTAAACCCTAAACTAATTCCTATTGAATAACATGCCAATGATCACCGTGAAGGCTCAGACTTGGACTAAGAGCAAGCAAGTGAATGAACAAAAGCAAAACAGAACCTTGGCTCCAAATTCTAGAAAGAAGCAAATACCCGTTGTGAAGGGGTGGGCAATGGGACATAGAAGCTTGATTATCCAAGTAACGGTTCAGTCATTGCTCATTCTGCAATGTGGATAGCAACGCATATGGAAACAAATATGCACTAACAGCTTGCAGAAGCTTGTACCTGCCAAGCTCGCCATAACGCTGCTTTTGCAATGGACAAAACCATCAGCACGAAGAGAGAGATAACAGAAAGAGCTTTGTGTCTTCTTGGTGAACAAAGCAACAAAAATTCTAACCAGGGAAATGAACATTCAGTTACATCAGATCCAGTCAAGTACTTCTTGGGTTCAGCAAATTTGAATACTATCTAACAACCTAATGGTAAGCTCCCAGATAATAATTGAGCCACGTTAATTGAAGTGTAACTGTTGCCAAAGCAAAGACAATAATTCTCCCATTCTTTGTAACAACAACTTAATCATTAACAATCTACCAAAGAGCTACTTGAAACAGTGGTTTACATCTGTTCTAAGAGAATACAACACAGAGAGTGTTGTACATCTTTAATACTGTTTCTAGGTTTTACTTGGATTGACTTTGGAATGGACATCATCTTCAGAGCATTATATGTCTAAGCAGAATTAATATACTTACCCAGTTAAAGCTGGCAGCCACAGATTAATACAAATGAGTTTAATAGAAAATTCTGCTGCACTTCCCATTTCTTTTCCTCGCCATTTGCAGCCTTCCTTACCATTGCACTCCCCATAAAATTACATTAATATCTACCTGGACAGTAATGATGATGAACAAACAATCAGACTATTTCATATTACTGATTTTTATTCAGCCAAGTGACAATGGTACTTAAGTAATTTTTCATTTAGTTAAAATTACTGGCTTTGGTTGAAATTTCATTTTGAGGTCCAGGCAATGTTACAGGGAGTTAATGCTGTTTTGATTTCCAAGTATCACTTCATATTATCCAAAACAGTAATCATAGGTGCACTTTCTAGCAACAGTGTGTACAGGTGGAAACCAGAACAATAAAGTCAAACAACAGAACAATTTTTGCTTCTGAAACAATCAAGGGCGCAAATTAATCATAAAACAGTAAACAGTGTTGCTGCCCAACTGTGAAAGCCATAGCCATCCAATTAGAATACTAGTGACCATCTTACTGCTCCATGACCACATAATCCTATTCTGTTCTCCACACATGCAATCCAATGGGAATATTTAAATAGACTAAAAAAGAATTGCAAACACCTACACCTCCACTACCCTCATCAAGATGGTACCGCGCACAGCAGCCGTGTTGCGAGCTCCGTTCCAACTTTACAGTATACTTTTGATTTCTGCAATATCCTTCGCATTTCCTGTTCAACTAGCTGATAGTCACATCAGATGTTATACAGGTGCCCTGTTTTTCAAATGCTCGCTTTACGACACCTCGCTATTACGAAAGACCTACATTAGTTACCTGTTTTCGCTAACAGAAGTTGTTTTCACTGTTGTGAAAAAAGGCAGTGCGCCCCGAGCAGTCGAGCTCCTCCCCTGGAACTGCATTCTAGCCGCCTTTGCTTAAACACGTGCCTGTGAGCATCTGTGCTTTATCTCGATTCATTTTGTGCATCTGTTAGCAAGATGAGTTCTAAGGTATCGGAAAAGCCCAAAAGAGCTCTTAAGGGTGTGACACTTAGTGTAAAACTAGACATAATTAAGTGTTTCGATCTTGGTGAATGAAGTAAGAACATTGACTGCACACTGAACTTGCCTGCGTCCACCATTTGCACTATTTACACGCTGAGAGAAAGAATCTTGAAAGCTGCCGATGTTACTGTTGGTTCTGCTCGTAGCAAAGTGGTCTCTTTTAGTCGGCATCCAATAATGGATAAAATGTAAAGTCTACTGCTTGAGTGGATTGATGGGTGTACAAAGTCTGGTGTTTCGTTAAGTTATCTTGTACCTAAGGAGAAATCAGTCAGTCTTTTTAATAAGCTGAAACAGAAAGCACTGGACAATGGTAATGAAAGTGTTGCAAAAGTGGAATTTAAAGGTAGTCATAGGTGGTTTGATAGGTTTCTGATGTGAGGGCAGCTTCGTAGCTTAAAGTTTACTGGAAAGAGTGCTTCAGCTGATACTGAAGCTGCTGAAAAGTTCCCAGCAAAACTGAAGAAAATAATTACAGAAGGTGGTTATTCATTTAAGTGTTTAACTGTGACGAAACTGCAATTTATTGGAAAAAATTGCTGAGAAAGATATTTATCTCAATAGAAGAAAAGCAGGCTAAGGGGCACAAGGCATCGAAGAACAGGTTTACCCTAATGCCTATTATTAACGGCACTGGTGACGCTGTCCTTAAGCCTCTACTAGTGTACCATTCAGACAATCTGAGGGCACTTAAAGAAGACACTTCCCGTTGTGTTTCGTTCACATCCAAGTGGCTGGAATACCCAAGTACCCAAGTGCTTTTTTCTGAGTACATGAGTGGATACGTTAGTCCTTTTGTTGAAAAATACTGTACAGAAATTAACCTCGATGCTAAGTGTCTTGTGATTGTCGATAATTGTGCTGCTCATCCACCTGGCATTACCAAGTATGGCGGTAACATTCGTGGTCTTACCTCCGAATACGACATTGTTGCTGCAGCCGTGTGACCAAGGCCTAATAACCACAATTAAGGCTTACTATACACAAAATGTGATGCGTTTTATTTTAAGTGCCATTGACAGAGAGGAACTCCAAAGCATCTTTGCGAGAGATCTGGAAAGAGTACAATATAAAACTGGCAATCGCCAACATTGGAAATGCTCTTAATAGGCCTACAATCTCAAAGAGAAATGGCGTTTGGAGGAAACTGCGTCCCAAAGCAGGGAATAATTTTAAAGGCTTTGATCCATTAAAATAAATACGGCAATAGTGAGTCTGGCTAAAGAGGCTGAGTTTGAGGAAGTTGACAAAGATGATGTTGAAGAGGTTTTGGCATCCAATGACCAAGAAATGACAGATGAAGAGCTGATGAAGAGGAAAGGATAAGAATCAAAACCAAACGCAGTAGCGAACGGCCCAAAAGTGGAGTCATCCAGGAAATGAACGTGAAGCAATTGCGTGAAGTTTTCGCTGCAATGATCGCAGAAAAGTTTGACTTTAATTTTGAAAGGATACATTGGTTTAGGGCATATTTGCAGAATGGCTTGAGTGCTTACAAAGAACTGTATGATAGAAAAATGCACAAGGCTAAGCAGTCAAGCATACTGTCGTTTTTTAAGCCTTCCACATCAGCCACAGCAGACGACGGACCTCGACCTTCGACGTCGAGGCAGGCAGACATAGGAGGTGGTGAGCTGACTGTCCTGATGGAAACAGACGACGATGAGATGACACCCAGTCTCCTGTACTTCCCACCAACGCAACCTCCGACAACTCAGTCTAACACACCTCGTCAGAGTGCCCACTGTCTTCCCGATTCCAGTAAGTGAAACTACACTGTACATACATTATTTCTACTTTATATAGGCTGTATATTTTTATGTGTTATTTGGTATGATTTGGCAGCTTCATAGCTTAAAGGTTACTGGAAAGAGTGCTTCTGCTGATAGTGCTTGCGTGAGATTTTTGCTATGCTAGACAGTGCTGCAATGATTGCAGAAAAGTATTCCTACATTATATAGGCTGTGTATTTATCACATCATTCCTGCTTTTACTAAATGTTACTGTTACTTTAAGTTTTATGTGTTATTTGGCATGATTTTGTAGGTTATTTTTTGGGTCTGTGAACACTCACAAACTTTTCCCATATTAATAAATGGTAATTGCTTCTTCACTTTACGACATTCCGGCTTACGAACCATTTCCCAGGAACGCTCTACCTTCGGATAGCAGGGAAAACCTGTATTAACTACCCTGCTGCACATAATATTTATTATAAATTACTATAATTGCACATTTGAACAGAAACATAATGAAGATTTTTACTCATGTATATGAAGGATGTAAGTAATAAAGCCAAATCAGTACCTTTGAAAGCTTACTGCAAAAACAAAAGCAGCCACATGGTAACTCATTTAGATATCATGACCTTGTTTGCAAACCAGTTATCCTCATGACATTAGGGAATCAGATGTGTAGGAGCCATGTATCTATTTTCAGACTGGATTGTATTTTGGGTGGCACGTTTTATTATGGGTAATTAGTCATGTGGATTGGGGCTTGGTAGAAGCAAAGAGTATAGTTACATATTCTCACTTTGTTTTAGTTAGTCGGCTCTATCTGGTTGAGAACGGTTGAGCCAGGAGTGATTTTTTTTTGTTGACCGTTAATTTTGCTATATCGCTAATTGGAATGTTTATCTCACTATAAGGCCGTTTGTCTTGGTTTCATAATAAAAGGATCAAAGTTACTTTTCTCGACTTGGAACTTAGTTACTTTGGAAGCTCGTTATACAGTGCCTACTCCTGTACTCAGCCACTCAGCAGTTTGGCTTTATTTTCAAGTAACACCACAAAATGTAAATCAATTGAGTCTACAAGGTCACTGAATACTGCTTTTAATCTTGTGGTTGCATAACATTTGCTGCTGCAATTCAATTAGTTCCTCATTGGAATCAATGTGATATCTCAGATGTCAACCGCCCATTAATTTGATCCCTCATTAACCCAATATCTTTTTGACCCAGCAACCAATGATTTCTGATCCGATTAGTGCAATACAATATCATCTTGAGGATTTTAACAGAGGTTGAATGTTGAAATAGAGTTCTTGAGTCTCATTAAAACATATTTTAAAACTATTTCAGGTGGATATAATAATTCCCAAGCTCCATATCCCAAAATGGATTAATGGCATTGGAACAGTCTATCCAGAGTAACAGAGTTATGCTATAGGCTACAAATCACATGGTATTAGTAGCAAGTTCTAAACTTCCTCAAAAAAAAAGGAAGCAAGTAACATAATACCTCATTCCTACTGAGAGGGCAGTGACTTGTTCAGGCCTATTGTGAGCAAGGTCCAATGTAGTAGGAAGGAGCATGACATACTAATTACGACAAGTTATTATCGAGCAATTTGGGGGGGGGGGGGGAAGAAAGACCAAAATATGTTTTCTGGTTCATCCTGTTTTATGTAGGTAAACACTCAAATGGTGGACTATTCTGAGTAGGCATTTGATTCTCCCAAGCCCCAAGCATTAAACAACATTCCAATACTGTTCTGTTCAAATCATGGGCTCACTAGATGGCAATGTAATGCAAACAGCTCCATCCTTCAATGATGCAGTGACACTGTCACATTTTTGATTGCATAGTTGCAAGCTGAACTGAAACACAAGAAATCGCAACAGAGATCACATTGTAAATGATCAATGATAAAAGTTGAAAATAGGGAGGGAAAAAAACGAGAAGCTTTTCAGATTCCTTTCAGCACATATCAAACAGGGCCAAGTGCACAGTCTGAGCATTTTTAGAAATCAATTTTAGTATCACTTTAAAACAAATGAGTGGAAAGTTACACAAGTGAAGGAAATAACATAAAAATTAAATTGTCTGAGGAAAAACAAAGTTGTTTTAGTTTTCGTAGTTGAAGATTTTCATGCTGGAAAGCCTAATATTTTCATTTTGAACCATACTCTCAAAATCTTTGTGGTCATGCAGTGCAAAATATTACAGTAATTACTACTAATTTTAACCCACTTATGGACCTTGAACCAAAATCAAACTGAATTAATCTCTGAAGTTTTCAATCACTGACACAAATCTTGAAGAAAGCACATCAAATTCTTTACAGTTGCACATTAACTCACAAATACTAATTTTAATTACTGTCCTAAACATTAAAAATAACAGTGTGCTTCCTCAGATGCAAACGGTAACAGACATGAAAAAAATATTAGGGGTAAGAATATGGATTTTACAAAGGGATTTTAAAAAACAAGAGAACAATGGGATGAGGGAGGAATGCCTGATAGAGATGAAGGAAGGAAGGGAGAAAATCAGCACAGCTTGTAACAGTGGCATTATGAAGAGAATAGAGTTGAGGCAGGGATCTGTGGAGGAAGACAATGGATTTAAACTAATTTATTTAGGATCGAACTGCAGATGTGATGTCTCAGTACAAAAGTATGGTGAGTTCAGAATACAAGGAAGATGACTCAGCATCTTTAGACACATTGCCAAGGAGCAGCTCATAATTGAGCCAGAAGAAAGGGAAGGATCCTGGGATGGGGTGATCACCAAAGGAAATGAAGAGAACCACAGTGACTGTAAGTTTATTAAGAAGGACACAGAAAAGCCTTTGGAGAAAAAAAAAATCAGACAATTGTGGCAGTGTATCTAAAGAGACTGAAAATTAAGAGAATACAGTCACCATCATGATGTCAGCTAGGCCCAGACTCGAATTGTTTGTGGTCTTGTGGTAGGAGTTGGACAATCAACCAAATTTGTTGTGGTCAAATATGCATTCATTTAGAAGATGACAGAACAAAAAAAAAATAGACTTGAAAAGTGTCTGGAGATCAGGCGCAGTTTTTTAGGATATTGAGTGTAGTGGTAACTTTAAAACAAACCAAAACCACTGAGGGACTAGCCAGGAGATCGACATGCTTCCAAATTAATAAAGTTCCAAAGTCAAAAAAGGCATGTTCAATCCCCTATTACAAAGCAAGCAGAGATGAACAATCTTATAGCAATAAAAAAAACTAGCGAAACCAAGTTAGTGATATAGTATTCAAATTAACAAAGCAGCAAATTTAGCAGTCGAACTAACGTATACAAAGTTAGTGATTAGTAAGTGTTCCAATAACGTCCCAATGAGCATAACTAAGCCAAACTAAATTTGCAATCTCAATGGCACTAAGAGGTCAACTAAAAAAATATATTGTTCTCTGTAGCTCAACCCATCTCCACAAGACTATACTAAACTAACAAAATGAGAACACGTAACTACTCCTTTGCTTCTACCACTCCCCAACTCATGACAGAAAATAGATATGTGGCTCCTAAACTGGGAGTCAATTCATAACTATTTTAATATACCCTACTGAAATCACTTACAATAGCAAGTAGAATGGGTGTAAGAAACGGAAGTGTAGTGGGAAAGGATCTGTGGAATTGTAAAGGGGCCTTACAGATAACATTACATTAAATGACCACGATGAGAGTTAGGAGACAAATTTAAGGGAGGCAAATTCAGAACCTGTTTGGATAGGTACACAGATGGTAGGGGTATGGAGTGCTATGGTCATAGTGCAGTTAAATGGGAGTAGGCTGTTTAAATGGTTTGCCATGAACTAGCTGGGCTGAAAGGCCTGCTACTGTGCTGTACTTTTCTAGGATTTTAATAGCTAAGGATCCCAAATTCATGGGCTCAATTTTTGTTATCATCCCCAATAAGCACAAGTTAAAATTCTTTTAAAATGCTTAGATTATTAGAGATGGCAAATAAGTAGGGGGAAAAAAATCAATATTTTGTATTGTTTACATACCCGTTACTGTGGGTGACCTGGTAAGAAAACATTTATTTATCTCGCAGTTTGCATCAGCAAAGAATTGCTATGGAGAATTTTTTAAAATTAAGCTGACAAAATATACCTGAAAATTTACCCAAGCAATTTGTCCACAATGCTAAATCTGTTAAAATGATGGACACAGAGCCAAGTTAGTTGGTACCCAGCTAAAAGTTACCCAGGATGAACAATCAAGGAATAATTTAGATCATTATATGAAGATGAGCAGGGGATGAACAGAAGATATTCAAATAGAGTGGGCCTGATGAACAAATAAGCAATAGCTTCCATGGGCACAATGACCTTTTCTGGTTCGAAAAAGCATCAGCCCAAATTGCTGCTTTTTTTTTGATTTACAGTTTAGGAATTGCAAAAATAAAATCAAACACATGCATAACATAATCTGGCAATTTAAGGAGAAGACAGTATATTTCAAATAACAAGTCATGTCTTCATACTTATATAGTTACATTTGCCCATTTCGATCACCATACAAGGCATTTAGTATGATGTTGATACCTGGTCTAAGTTTTTGAACAGCAGAATGTCTTTACAGGCATCTTGCAATCTTCTCCTTTGCTCATCGGTTTTTGGATGAATAACCTACAAGAGAAATATCAAGTAAATTTATTAAGTTTCATTCTCAATAGCATAGTCATTTACTTGAGGGCCTAACAAACAAAACTGGAAAATCCAAGGCATTATACACAATTGTCATCTCACCAATACTATTATAGGTAAATGTCAAGATGGTCCAGGAGTAATACGCAACTACCAAATCCCTTACTTTGGATTCAGAACTGAAAGGACTGCAGACTAAATATCCTTTCACTATAGGAAGATAATCAGAATCAGGTCCAATATCAATGACACACATACATACATTTATATATAAGGTTCTGTATATATCCTGGGTTCAGTGGCAATTTAGAAAATTGGATAGCAGAGGGGAAGAAGCTGTTCCCGAAAAGTGGTGAGGTAGTGTTCATGGGTTCATTGTCCACTTAGAAATCAGATGGCACAGGGGAAAAAGCTGTTCATGAATTGTTGGTGGGTGTTCCTTCAGACTTCTGTACCTCTTTCCTGATGGCAACAATGAGAACAGGGCATGTTGCAGGTGGTGGGGGTCCTTAATGATGAATGCCACCTTTCTGAGGCAGTGAAGAGCACTAGGCAAAAATACATATAAACTCATTGCTATTAAGCAGGCCAAGCTTGGCTTATGTTGTTTCTTGCAGTTTTTTTTAAAAAGAGAAACAGTGGCCTGAGATATCATAAACTCAAAACTGCAGGTAAGTTGACATGGTCTAGCAAGTTGAATTGAATTTTGTTTACCAATTATTGAACAAATTTTAGACACAGACACTTCTGTATATTTGTAAAATGTCGAGAACACCTTTGCACATTTTCTGATATGACTTATCTTTCCCACTGTTTTTTACATTTTGAACAAAATGCTTTGGTCTATATTTTCCCATCTATAGCACTGTTCACTGCAGCCACTGCTGCCCTCTGCTGTTCTTTCTAGCATCCTATAAGGCAATAAACTCTATCCCTATGTCTTGTTTTCATCTTGTTATGAATTTGGGACAGCTGGCATGTCACAGTATGAAATAAAGGAACTTTATTATTGACAGCTAATCACCTTTAAAAGCCCAAATATTTGTTCTTTTCATTAATGTTACTGTTACCATTTAATGTTGCTTACTTTTAATTCTCTAATTTCCCCCTCCTTTTTCTTGTATCTTGTACAAGTTGTTCCAGTTTGCAATTATTATTTCTCAATAAAATTTCTTTTAGCTCAGATTTTCTTCTTTCTGGTGGCTACCTTGGTTTTACCTCAAAGGTATTTGCAAAAAAAGTCCTCCTTCTTCTTCCAACCCAGGCTCTGATGCAGTAATCCCCAAACAAAATGAATATAGTCTGATTTTGACACCATCACAAGTTATTGGGCACACGTGCACATTTAGAAATTTGGGCAAGCCTAGGGGAGAGGAGTTGGGGGTGGGAAAAGATGGGTGGGGGTACCATTCAGTTTCTCAAAATATGCATATTCCACTTATCACATTATTATACATCATCCTATAAAACACTGCATACCCGTGGTTCCACATCTTCCTCTTCCTCATCAGGATTGAAAGGCTCCGCACATACTTAAATATAAAAAGAGACACTGATAAGTTTTTAAAAGAATTATGGAGCTGACTGAAGAAAAACAAAAAAGTGTTCAAAGATCTGAAACATCCTCATTACTATACAAAGTATGATTAATATCCATTAAATAACATCTATTACATAATCAAACACAAATCTTTAATTTTTCAATTGTGAAAATTTCTATGAAGGGTTACACATCACTAGACATGGATATCACATCATTTTCAAATAAAGTAAAATGTCAGTGTTCACACAGGCTTCAAGTTTTAAAAGGTCAGGGTGTAAAAGGAAACACCCAAAAGTGTATTAACAGCAGCACTGATTATTTTGTGATGTGGTATTTGGTGCTGAGACGCAACAAATTATACTGTACATCATTTAATAAGATTAAAATGTTGGAAAGTCAAGCTCCCAATTTAAAGGTTAGTGCTACAGAATCCCTTCCTTCAAGCATGCAATTAAATCTTGCATGCACTCTGAGATCCTTAAAATAAAGCCAGAACATCAACCATCAAACATCTGCAGCAGAAGACCAAGCAAAACTTGCAGAAGGCCTTCCCTTCCAATCACTACCTTGACCTGACAATAGTTGTTTTCAGTGAAAGCTACAATAAATATAGCCATGTCAATATCATGCTTTGAATTTTTCAAAAAAAAAAAAAATCTCTTAAAGCAAGTCCAGACTGGTAGACCTTCATCTACACATTTTCTCCTCTACTCTCCAAAGCATGATGTTTCTGGCCCGCATCCCTCAAAATAAATAGAATGTTTATCACCCATCACAACCAAATCCTAATACCTGTTGACCTATAACAGATCCTGATTAAGCAACATCTCAAGATTCTCACCCCTTTTCCTAAATCCATCCACAATTTTAGTTTCCCTCATCTTCCCCCCATTCTATAACTCTCTCATCCAATTCCACCATCAGTGGATTTAGCTTGCAAGTCTTAGTTCCAAACCTCTTCATCTCTCTCATCTCATAAAATGCTCCTTAAAAGCAAACTCTTCCACTGAATATTTTGTCCAGAGCCCAATGTCCTTGTGGCTTCATGTCTGATACTAATTGGAAGCAATCTCATGAATAACTTTGGGACTACTTCACAAAGGGATCCTTGACATACCAGAGCAAACACGAGGAAATCTGCAGATGCTGGAAATTCAAACAACACAAAATGCTGGTGGAACACAGCAAGCAGGCAGCATCTGTAAGGAAAAACACTGTTGACGTTTCGGGCCGAAACCCTTTGTCAGGACATACCAGAAGTTGTTGCAGTTACAATTATGAAGAGTAGCAAAAACAAAATATTGAATAGAATACCTTCCTCAATATTCATTCACCCAACTACTCTTCACCATCATTACAAGCCACCCAAGTTACCTACGAAACAATGTTAAGGACAATTGTGGGTTGAATAAGCCTCAGCTATAAACAATCTCCTAGAGGAACTCAGCAGGTCAAGCAACATCTGTGAAGGCAAAGGAGTTGCCAATGTTTTAGGTAGAGAGCCTGCAGTGGAAAGGGGAGACATTTAGCACAAAGACAGAGGGAGTGGTGAGACAGGGCCCAAAGGTGACTGGTGGACTTGGGAGGGGAAAAGAATGACAAGTAGGGTCAAACCAGGTATGGGAGAGGAAGGGTGTGGTTTGGAAACAGAAGGAGGCAAATGAAGAATAGAAGCGGAGGGTAAAAAGGGAGAGGCAGATACAGCAAGGGAAGGTGACACACACAAAATGCTCGAGGAACTCAGCAAGTCGGACATTATCGATGGAGGAGAAGAAACTGTTTATTTACTTCCATAACTGCAGCCGGACTTGCTGAGTTCCATCTACCTATTTGTTTTCATCTCTACCTCCATTCATCATCCACCGACCTCTGCCTCCAACTCCACCCAAACCGGCTCGGCCTGCCTGTCATCCTTCTCTCCTCCATTTACCAGTCACCTTGGGATCCTGTCTCACCACTCCCCTTCTCCTTTGTCTCCACTCTGTTCTCAGCACTGATTGTGGGGGGGGGGGGCCTGAAACTCCAACAATTCCTTCCCCCGGCAAGTCTCTCCAGCAGAATGATTGGTGCTCCAAATTCCAGCATCTGCAGTCTTATGTCTAAATAAACTTCACATTGATAACCATTCACAAAAATAGTTCAGTACAATAATGCTTTCAAAGCACTTGGAGCTTAGTATCTCCTTCATAAGTAGAATCTATGGTTACTCTTGACAAGGTTTCTAATCATTTATGATTGCTTTGACCAATGTTATTCACTTGAAAGCAAGTTATTTAATTATTAATCTAGTGATTAAGTGTCATATAATTTAAGACCATCTCTTAAATATCCATTTTAGACAACTTGTTGTAAAATAGCACTGTCCTATTGTGTCAGTGTAACAAACCCAAGGAATGCAATGACAGAAAATTTATTAAAACCACCAGCAACCACATGGAAATTACAGTCATCATAAAGTAAATCATAGAAACAGCCCGTCTACGCATACTGATCAGGTCTTCTGCCTAATTCCATCTACCTGCAGCTAGATCAAAGCCCTTCATACCTTTCTCATCCCTGTACCCATCCAAACTTTAATGTTACAATTGCATCCATGTGTTCCATTTCTGCTGGTAGCCTGCTCCCCACTTGCTCCCTGTGAGCAAAGTTGCAATGAGTTTTTAAACGTGATCACAAGGGAAAAGATACAAGTCTACCACAGGAGTCCAAAATCACACTGTCAATACCAGGCGATAAAGTCTGACAATCTGACAAGATACAAGGAGAGATTCTTGTATACAGATAATTATTTCAGTTGACGTGTGTAAATAATTTGAATAAAAATTTGACTATTTCAGATATTTACAATTGTTTTTCCAAAGGTTCTGTTTAATAATCCAGATATAATGAGGTTGGAAGTAATACTGATGTTGTGCTGTCTTTACGACAGTTATTTAGTTTATAATATTTTCGCTTAGTAATTCATTCAATAGTATTTTCTAGTTAGAATTAGAAGTGTTTAAAGTGTATTCATTGCATGTAAAATATATCGGCATGCGATGACGTCACATCCGGTTTCGCCGCGTCTTGTGGGAAAACACCGGTTTGAAATTAGCGCGAGGGTGGGGGCTTTCCACGAGGCTCACCTGAGCAGAAGCAGTTTTGCAGGCATGAGAAATCACAGTGAGAGCAACGCTGTAAGTTAATAGATAATCGATATATTGAACTAAGATGTTAATGCCGATCCTGTTAGAAGTAACGACGGTAGATAATGTTTATGCTTTCGTTAGTTAAAGAGTCGCGGATAGTTTGCATGGAAGTGTATTTAAAGTAGTCAATGGAGCAGGTAAACTCTCTCTGTATACTGCACCTTAGTGTAATGTAGTTATAGTCACCTTTGCAAGTATTTACACTTGAAATGTGATATTAAGGAAGGAACAAATACTGTATCAATCTTGTATTGTTTTATCAACAGTTTTCACCATATGTTAATGTGAAGAGTGAACAGTAAATGGTTAATCTTACTGCGATCTGGTTTGCATTGGCTGTGGTTTATCCGGACGTTAAATTCGGCGTTTCGTTACACCCGAAGGAGAACGTTACAGATGTAATTCATTCAAAATAGAGACTCTGCATGCAGTTTGATGACTTTAAAGCAATAACTACCAGTTTAATAGAGCGAAGTAGTTGTTTTTACAGAAAAAAATAAACCTCTCCCCATTTAGCAACAGATTACTTTTAATTCTAGATATTCTCAATGCCTAGAGTTGATCCACCAGGTTACCATTACCAGCCTATTCCTGTCGAGATCTGAACAATCTATGAGAAGTATTGAAAGAAACAGTACCAAATACAAATCCTGCAAAAGCAACTTCTGCAAAAGGATGAGCTACAGTGAGAAATGAAAGTAAACCTGTGCTGTGTATTGATAAAGTAGGCAGTAAATATCAAGGGGTTAATTTCGCAATGTCAGCGATATGAGTCCATCAGCAAGAAATCATTCTGCTTTCACCCTGGCTACAGTTACTAAATACGATCCACAAACCCAATCTTCCTTTGAGACGGTGTTTACAAATTTTTTTTCAATAAGCCAGTCTCAAACTAAAAGTTGCAAATGCTGAAAGTTTTAAACATTACTATTGAAGACGCCGAATGCTATTTCAAGGTCAAATCACATTGGAAGCCAATTACTGGGACTTTGAGTTAAGCAACTTCTCAAAGCGATGCAGCTACCTGAACTTGATGAGGTATTGCTGCACTGGTTCCTGGACAGTGGGAGTAAATGCAGATTGGAAAGGTAGCTGATAATGCTTTTCAGAAATAGTAGGAGATGTAGAGTATGATAACTAAATTATTCAAAGTACATACCTACTGCTACTCAACCCAGCAGTAATCTCATGTGACAAATCATATCAAGAGCAGCATCACCAGCATAATAATTTGTCTTTCAAATTGACACCAAACTGTAATAACATTCAAAGATGAAAACAGCCTGCTGAAATTAGCAGTTAAAAGTAACAGCTTTTCAACCACGGATACTTCTGCACGCTCCTGATTTAAGATAATCTCTTCCTAACTTCCACGTTATTTATTGCTTTTCCTTTTTTTTGTGTGTTTTGAACTTCAAATCATTATGGAATGGGGTCAGTAGGATTAGAGTTTCACCTTCCACATCAGTTTCTCTGGGATAATTCAGAGCCCCAGCTTATTCCAGCCACTTTCTAATTCTAGTCATCAGGCGTAGAGCGAGAAGAGAACTCTATTCAAATCATGATTTCAGAGCTTCATTTTGTTGCAACTGCAACTAGGCTTGGATCCAATTTGTACCAGTTCCAGTCCTTGCCATTCACTCAAGGATTGCAACCAAGAATGAGATCCAAGAGAACAAACTGCTGAAGATATTGAACAAATAATCCCCAAGACTGGAGTAATAAAAACACAATTTAAACTTGAATAGACAGAGTCCTATGACAATTTCCTGCATCACCACATCCTGAACCGGCTACATCTTCTATTCCTGGCCGGTGTGTTCCTGCTTTCTGATTAGACCAGCAAGGTGACTGCTCCTTCCCCCAATGCATCACAACATCTACAGTCAAGGTCAGAGCTGTTGAGCTGAAAGATCATCAGGATGCAGATGATGGTGCTGTTGATCTCACTGTTCTCATCCAGCTCACACATTCTGCAGTTACAACAGTTTTGTCTACTAAATTGGATTTTACATATTCACTTAATAGTAGCTAATAATTCATTAACTGTATAGTCCTCAAGCAATGTGTACAATTCCTGTCTGTGCCTCACAGTGCATTTGGCAACAACCTTGCCGTTTCTGTAGCATTTTGTCTGTTTTCTTTACAAGCCCAAGTTGCTATCTCGATGCTCAACCCAGCATGGAGTGTAAGGAACCGGCCAGGTTCGAACCTGGGACCACTCGTCTTGAGGTCCGGTGCTGGTGCCACTACACAATCACAGGCTGCAAGTAACGTAAACCAAATTTTTTTGGTCTGACAGTTATGTTTTGTTTGATTGTATGAAGCTCACACAAACCTTAAGTATTGGAGGCAGAAATAATGGCTTCCTAACCCCCACCGCACCAAAACCCTGACCACATCAGCATGCTGGCAAACTTACACTCAATGCAGCGAAGTTTTCTTTTTCAAACCAGCTGACTGCTATTTAAGATTTAGAATTCACTACATGCTCACACCATCTCCACAATGACTTACGGAGCAGACCACAATGAATTTCAACAGCATCTCGGAAGTAATCAGCTTAATTCAGATCTTCTTGCCATTATTCCTTTCTTTCAATGCGATATTGACTGAGTGAAAGCAGCCATCAGTTTAATTGACATACTGCTGCCCAGTCACTGAATGAAGAACTTGTTCAACTCAGTAACTCACTTCCAAGGTCACAATTAACAAAGGAGACAAACCCAACTCTTGGGACGGGGTGGCTGGGCCTGAAATGTCGACTGTTTACTCTTTTTCTCAGATACTGCCTGACCTGCTGACTTCCTCCAGCATTTTATGTGTGTTGCTTTGGATTTTCAGCAACTGCAGATTTTTTTCCCCCATGTTTAAGGGTTTAATGAAATTAAAGTAACAACACTGCCAACTACAAAATGAAAATAACTAGTTATTGTTCTTAAAAAGTATTCAATAAATTAATTTGTACACACTTTAATATGCAAGTCAACTATTAAACAGATGGTTTGTCTCATTTATTCTCATTATTGTAGAATTTTAATAAAGAAGGGTGTCCTTTCAGAATGGAAATGAGGAGGAATTTCTTTAGCCAGAGAGTGGTGATATGTGGAGATCACAGGCAGCTGTGGAGGCCAAGTCTTTACATATTATTTAATACAGAGGTTAATAGATTCTTGATTGGTCAAAGCATGAAGGGATAAGGCAAGAGATTAGGACTGACAGGAAAAATGGATCGGCTATGATGAAACGCCAGAGTGGACTCAATGGGCCAAATGGCCTAATTCTGTTCCTATATCTTACGGTCTTCTGATTTTCAGACTCAGCCAAGGAGGAATTTATTCACCAAAAGAATGGAGGAACTACAGAATTTACTTTGACTGTTAAACTTCATTTACATCATTATATTTGCATCAAGCTTCAGGTGAAAAAGCCTTTCTTGGTTCACGTTTGGAAAAAAATTGAGGGTCATATGTAAAAGTACATGCAGAAGGCACCATAAACCCAATTCACATCCAAAACAAGTTCAGTGTTCACCTCTTACTGTCCAATGCAATCAGATTGCATGATATGCTCTCAGTAGGTTGACGAGAGTCAGAATTTGCAAGTTCAGGTTCCTCTCTGTACTTGAGCAGAATTAACGATTGAGAAAGTGCTATACAGTTGCACTTGAAAAACCAAACCCAAGCCCACTGCATTTTCTTAATTTCCTTTCCACCAAGGTAAAGTAAATCTGCGGTGCTCCCATTAACATTGAACCCTTCAACATCAGTGACAGATCCACTCATCATCACACATATCTGCTATAGGCATAATTCTACGCATTCACTATTGCAGTGCTAAATGCACTTGAAAAAAAATTGAGCTAGAAGATGCACTGGGATTTTAAAAAAACTTCCAAGAAAAAGAATACCTCCTGTTTTTGGTGTTGGTTAATGAGGGTCAAAACTGAGGAAATGTGTGTTCAATGCAAATCTTGGCTTAGTAGCTTGAAACAACAGACAGCCTGAAGCCCAAGAGTTGTGTAGATGACCTATCCGATTCACAGCTGAAAGGACAAAGGGAGGTGGTGCGTCCAAGAGAAATGTGGAGGATAGTACAGGGGAGATGTTGTATCAGAGATAGTTTTCTTTTTAATTATACAGAGTGATATGAGCATTGAACACACTGCCAGGGGTGGTGGTGGGGCAGATACATGAGGGACATTTAAAGTACTCTTAGGTAGGCTCATGGATGATAGAACAATGGAGGGCTACGTGGGAGGGAAGGGTTAGGATGATCTCAGAATAAGTTTGAAGGTCAGCACATCAATTAAAAAAAAGTTATACCCAACTAAAAAGGGCAAAGCAAAAGTCATAATTACTTTAATTACACTAAAAAATATACTTTCCCCACATTGTACTGTAGCGGTGTGCTACATGCAGCGCTAAAGTTACGACACGGAGTCAGTAACTGCAGTCGAAGGAAAAACTTTATTCGAAATCTTCAGCCTCACTTTTAAGCCTCCCTCAACCTGCCCCCCGTGGCGCAGAGGCTCCAAAGCTCTGTGCTCGCAAACCCCCGTAGGCTATCTAATTGTGAGTCGGTTCGGATGTGCCAGGAAATGGGTCGCCACATAACCCCCCCCCCCCAGAACCGGCGATACACCCCCCAATGTCCACAGTCTGGGCCAGAACCTGCTTGGGAGGTTGGCCTCTGCACCGAGGTGCTGGAAACTCGACCGGTTGCGCCAGGTCCACATGGGCCGGTTTGAGGCGGTCCACCGTGAAAACCTCCTCTTTCCCCCCAATGTCCAGCATGAACGTGGACCCATTGTTCCGGAGCACCATAAACGGCCCCTCGTATGGCCGCTGCAGCGGTGGCCGATGCCCGCCCCTTCGTACAAACACAAACTTACAGTTCTGTAGGTCTTTGGGTACGCAGGTCGGGTGCCGCCCGTGCTATGACGTGGGTATGGGGGCCAGGTTACCGAGCTTCTGGCGTAGTCTGCCCAGGACTGCTGCGGGATCTTCCTCTTGCCCCCTTGGGGCTGGTAGGAACTCCCCGGGGACGACCAGGGGCGCGCCATATACCAGCTCGGCCGACGAGGCGTGCAGGTCGTCCTTGGGCGCTGTGCGGATGCCGAGTAGGACCTAGGGAAGCTCGTCCGCCCAGTTGGCTCCTCACAGGCGGGCCATGAGGGCCGACTTCAGGTGACGGTGGAAACGCTCCACTAGCCCGTTCGACTGTGGGTGGTAGGCAGTTGTGTGGTGCAGCTGAGTCCCCAAAAGTCTGGCTATAGCTGACCACAGGCTGGAGGTGAACTGGGTGCCTTTGTTGGAGGTAATGTGGGCAGGTACACCAAAGCGAGATATCCAGGTGGCGATCAGGGCTCGGGCGCAAGATTCGGAGGTGGGCGGGACCGCCTCTGGCCATCTTGTGAACCGGTCCACGATAGTCAGGAGGTGCCATGCTCCACGCGACACTGGCAGGGGTCCACAATATCCACATGAGTCTGGTCGAAACGCCGGCGGGTGGGGTGGAACTGCTGCGGCAGAGCTTTGGTGTGCCACTGCACCTTGGCCGTCTGGCAGTGCATGCACGTTTTGGCCCATTCACTGACCTGTTTGCGGAGTCCGTGCCAAACGAACCTGCTGGAAATCATCCGGACAGTCGTCCGGATGGAGGGATGCGCCAAGTTATGAATGGAGTCGAAAACATGGCGCCGCCAGGCTGTCAGGACGACGGGACGGGGCTGGCCGGTGGCGACGTCACAGAGTAGGGTCCTCTCACCCGGGCCCACGGGGAGGTCCTGGAGCTACAAACCGGAGACTGTGGTTCTGTAACTCGGAATCTCCTCATGCCTCTGCCAGTGCCGCAAAGTCTACCCCTTGGGAAAGAGCATGAATGTTAGGGCGAGAGAGCGCATCAGCCACGACATTGTCCTTACCCGAGACGTGCCGGACATACGTCGTGTATTCAGAGATGTAGGACAGGTGGCGTTGCTGGCGGGACGACCAGGGGTCGGACGCTTTCGTAAACGCAAAGGTAAGTGGTTTGTGGTCCGTGAACGCGGTGAAGTGCCGACCTTCTAGGAAGTACCTGAAATGCCGGATTGCCAAGTAGAGCGCCAACAGTTCCCGGTCGAAAGCACTGTACTTGAGCTCGGGTGGCCGCAGGTGTTTGCTGAAAAACGCCAGGGGTTGCCAGCGACCTGCGATGAGTTGCTCCAGCACCCCACCGACTGCCGTGTTAGATGCGTCCACTGTGAGGGCGGTAGGGGCGTCCATTCTGGGATGTACTAGCATTGCAGCGTTCGCCAAAGCTTCCTTCGTTTGAATGAAAGCGACGGCAGACTCCTCGTCCCAGGTAATGTCCTTGCTCGGACCCGACATCAGGGCGAACAGGGGGCGCATGATCCGGGCAGCTGAAGGGAGGAAGCGGTGGTAGAAATTGACTATACCTATGAACTCCTGAAGGCCTTTGATCGTGGTGGGTCGGGGGAAGTGGCGGACTGCATCTACCTTAGCGGGCAGAGGGGTTGCTCCGTCTTTAGTAATCCTGTGGCCCAGGAAGTCAATGGTATCAAGTCCGAACTGGCATTTGGCGGGGTTGATTGTTAGACCGTACTCACTCAGTCGGGCGCAGAGTTGACGGAGGTGGGACAGATGCTCCTGACGACTGCTGCTGGCTATGAGGATGTCGTCCAAATAGATGAACGCGAAGTCCAGGTCCCGTCCCACCGCGCCCATTAGCCGCTGGAATGTCTGTGCGGCATTCTTCAGGCCGAACGGCATGTGGAGGAACTTGAAATGGCCAAACGGGGTGATGAGAGCCGTTTTGGGGACGTCGTCAGGATGCATCGGGATTTGATGGTACCCTCGGACGAGGTCTACCTTGGAGAAGATCCGTGCGCCGTGCAGGTTTGCTGCAAAGTCCTGAATGTGCGGCACAGGGTAGCGGTCCGGTGTGGTAGCCTCGTTCAGCCTGCGGTAGTCGCCGCACGGTCTCCAGCCCCCCGTCGCTTTGGGCACCATGTGCAGGGGGGAGGCCCATGGGCTGTCGGACCGCCGGATGATCCCCAATTCCTCCATCCTCTGGAACTCCTCCTTCGCCAGTCGGAGCTTGTCCGGGGGAAGCCGCCGAGCACGGGCATGGAGGGGTGGTCCCTGGGTCGGGATGTGGTGCTGTACGCCGTGTCGGGGCATGGCCGCTGTGAACTGCAGTGCCAGAACCGATGGGAAATCCGCCAGGACCCTGGTGAAGTCGTTGTCGGACAGCGTGATGGAGCCGAGGCTGGCAACTGGGCTGCACCCAGGGAGAACGTCTGAAAGGTCTCGGCGTGTACCAGTCTCTTCCTGGGCAGGTCGACCAGTAGGCTGTGAGCCCACAAAAAATCCGCACCCAGAAGCGGTTGGGCTACGGCGGCCAGTGTGAAGTCCCACGTGAACTGGCTGAAGCCGAACTGTAGCTGCACCTGACGGGTGCCATAGGTCCTTACTGTGCTGCCGTTCATGGCCCTCGGGGGGGGGGGGGACCCGGTGCCCTGCTGCGGGTGTCGTAACTCGTCGGAGGTAAAACGCTGATCTTGGCACCAGTATCGACCAAAAACCGGCGTCCCAACCTTCTATCCCACACATACAGAAGGCTATCCCGATGGCCAACCGCCGTAGCCATCAGCGGCGGCTGGCCCTGGCGTTTCCCGGGAACTTGCAGGGCGGGCGACAACGGCGGGCTTCTGTGTCCCACCGCTGGTGGTAGAAGCACCAGTGTTCATTGGGCCGGGGGTTGGCGGGCTCTGCGGCCGGGCCTGGACTGGTTTGCTGCCGGGAGCGTGGCTGGGAGATCTGTGCGATGGACGCCCCGCTCACCTTTTTGGCGTTCCACAGCAAGTCCGCCCGGGCTGCCACCTTCCGGGGGTCACTGAAATCCGCGTCGGACAGCAGCAGGCGTATGTCCTCGGGCAGCTGCTCCAGGAATGCCTGCTCAAACATGAGGCAGGGTGTGTGTCCTCCGGCCAGAGACAACATCTCATTCATTAAAGCCGATGGAGGTCTGTCTCCCAAGCCATCCAGGTGCAGTAAACGGGCAGCCTGCTCGTGCCATGAGAGTCCGAAAGTCCTGAGGAGCAGGGCTTTGAATTCCGTGTACTTGCCGTCTACCGGGGGCGACTGTACGAACTCCGCGACCTGGGCCGCTGTGTCCTGGTCGAGGAAGCTCACCACGTAGTAGTAGCGGGTGTCTTCTGAGGTGATCTGGCGAACGTGGAATTGGGCCCGACTTGCTGGCGGGCGCTGTGTCCAGAAACCCGGCAGTTTCAACGAAACCGCATGAGCAGAGGCGGCGTCGGTCATTTCTGGTCCAAAAATCGTTTGGACTGTCGGGGTCACCAATTGTAGCGGTGTGATACATGCAGCGCTAAAATTACGGCACGGAGTCGGTAACTGCAGTCGAAGGAAAAACTTTATTCGAAATCTTCAGCCTCACTTTTAAGCCTCCCTCAACCTGCCCCCCGTGGCGCAGAGGCTCCAAAGCTCTGTGCTCGCAAACCCCCGTAGGCTATCTAATTGTGAGCCGGTTCGGATGTGCCAGGAAATGGGTCGCCACAGTACATAATAATTAGTAACAAGATATGCAGAAAAATGTTTTAACAAAAGGTAAAACAAGAGGCAGCCATAGTTAAAACCTTCTACTATTGGTCCAACCAATTGGACTCCATGCTACCAGACTACTTTGATGACATCAACTGGAATGTCTTTTGTGATGAGGATGTCTCCAAGTTCATAGATGGGGTCACGAGCTTCATCCAAAAGTGCATCGAGGATGTTGTCCCCCAGAAATCGGTCAGGGTCTATCCAAACCTGAAACCTTGGATCAACAGTTCCACATAAGCAGCACTTAATGCGTGACCCAAGAGCTTACGTTGCCAGTGACCAACAGGAGCTCAAGAAATGCAGTTATGATCTGCACAAAGTCATCAAGGCAGCGAAACAACAATACAGGGACAAGATCCAGACACAACTCTCCAGCAACAACACACGCAGCTTATGGCAAGGTCTGCACACCATCGCAGACTTCAAAGCTAAACACAGTGGAGTTTCCAACATCACCACCTCTCACCCAGATGAGCTAAATCTTTTTTACGCTCAGTTCAATGTCGCCAACACTGAGCCCGAGGAGGGCCACCGAAACAACCTGCACCTTGGTCATCTCGGAGGCTGAAGTATGCAGGTGTTTCCAACGGCTGGACAGTTGCAAGGCTGCAGGGCTGGACAACATCCCAGGGCAGGTGCTCAGAGTGAACATGGCACAGCTGGCAGGTGTGTGTACAGACATTTTTAATTTCTCCCGCTCCCAGCGTAGAGTGCCCAACTGCTTCAGAACATCCACCATTGATCCTGAACCTAAAAAGACCAAGATAACTTGTATGAACTACTGGCGTCCTGCCACACTCATCTCAAATATAAGCAAATGCTTTGAGAGGCTGGTGAAGGATTACATCTGCAGCATGTTACCGCCCACACTGGACGCCCTACAATTCACCTACCGACACAACCAATTGACAGATGATGCAATAGCCACAGCTCTACATACCGTCCTTACACATCTGGAGAAAAAGTATGCTTATGTGAGAATGCTGTACTTGGACTACGGTTCAACACCATAATTCCATCCAGGCTCAACAAGAAGCTCAGAGACCTTGGCCTTCACCCTGCCTTGTGTAGCTAGATCCTGGACTTCCTGTGAGATCGCCAGCAGGTGGTAAGAGTGGGCTCCCTCACCTCTGACCCTCTGACTCTCAACACAGGAGCCCCTCAGTCCTGTGTACGATATCTCCTTCTTCACTCCCTGTATACCCATATGACTGTGTTGCCACCCACAGCTCCAATCTGCTAATTAAATTTGCTGACAATAATACATTGATTGGCCCAATCTCAAATAATAATGAGACAGCCTACAGGGAGGAAGTCATCACCCTGATAGTCATCAACCTCTCCCTCAATGTCACAAAAACCGAGGAGCTGGTTGTGGATCACAGGAGGAATGGAGACAGGCTAAACCAGGGGTGGGCAAACTTTTTGACTTGTGGGCCACAAAGGGTTCTAAAATTTGACAGGGGGGCCGGACCAGGAGCAGATGGATGGAGTGTTTTGGTAATACTCCTCATAAGAGAAAATAAAATATCATGGGATATGTAGAAAACATGTGCTTTAATTTCAATTGAAAATGAACAAATGCATTACAACAAAATATCTGTCTTTGAAGTCCCATGGTATTCAGCTATTTATTGAAATGACTTTTAAAACACTGAAAATTAAATGAATAAAATACAGCTTTTTTTAATGGTAACAGTTATTATTTTAAAGCACTGAAAATTCTGTTATCCTTCAAGATATTATCATCATCACTCTCCTCCTGACTGTCTTTATTTCAAAAACAGTAGGAGATGCAGGTCTACTTGTCCTGCTCCTTCTTATTCAATTGTCCCCTGTGCCAAAACTCAACAACGACCAGCACAAAGACAGAACAGTGACAGCGCGCCAGTATGTGGAGCGCGTTATTTGATCTGGAGCCCATTTTTTATTTCGAGAACGTACGTCCACCTGCGCACTACTCATGTCCATCACTTAACAGAAATGACATGTAACATGTAAGGCTTATTGAAAAAAATATTTTCAAATGCATTTTTTACATAACACAACGAAGAAACTTATTTTTAATTTCAGTGGGAACAGTGTTGTTGGTCTCCCTTTTTAGCCAGCGCATCAAAGTCTGGATTTAGTTTTGTTGTGGCGATTCTCAGGATGGATCTGAGGTGTTGGTCAGTTAACTTGGATCTGTGGCTGGCTTTGTTGATGTTCATGACGCTGAACGCCTGTTCACACAAATAGGTTGAGCCGAACAAAGAGTAAAGCGCAATTGTGAAGTAATATGCTGCACCTCAACAAAGGTCAATGTATATAGAGTGCGTCATCTATTGGGAAAACGCCAGAATTGCGGGGAAAAAAACATTAACAAGGTTTATTAATATAATTTCATCGTTCTGCAGGCCGGATTAAAAAGCTTAACGGGCCGCATATGGCCCCCGGGCCGTAGTTTGCCCATGCCTGGGCTAACCCCTATTGACATCAATGGATCTGGGGTTGAGGGGGTGAACAGCTTTAAGTTCCTCAGCATACACATCACCAAGGATCTCACGTGGTCTGTACATACTGGCTGTGTGGTGAAAGAAGCACAACAGTGCCTCTTCCACCTCAGACAACTGAGGAAGTTTGGTGTGGGGCCCCCAAATCCTAAGAACTTTCTACAGGGGCACAATTGAGAGCATCTTGACTGGCTGCATCACTGCCCGGTATGGGAACTGTACCTCCCTTAATGGCAGGACTCTGCAGAGAGTGGTGCAGACAGCCCAGCACATCTGCAGATGTGAACTTCCCACTATTCAGGACATTTACAAAGACAGGTGTGTAAAAAGGGCCTGAAGGATCGTTGGGGACCTGAATCACCCCAAGCACAAACTGTTCCAACTGCTTCCATACGGGAAACAGTACCGCAGCATAAAAGCCAGGACCAACAGGCTCTGGGACAGCTTCTTCCACCAGGCCATCAGACTGATTAATTCATACTGATACAATTGTCTTTCTATGTTATATTAACTGTCCTGTTGTACATACCATTTATTACAAATTACTACAAATTGTACATTGCACATTTAGACAGAAACGTATTGTAAAGATTTTTACTCATGTATATAAAGATGTAAGTAATAAAGTCAATTCAATTCAAAATTTAAGATTGTTGATCACCTATCTTGCTCCTTCAGAATTTTCTCATAATACCTGAAGTATAATCATATTCTATGTATTTTCCCCATCAGTCATATCCTAGTAATGTAAATCATGTCCAGTTTCATCCATGTCATGTCCAAATCTATTTTGAGACACCAATGGTAAATCTGACTGACCTTCACAATCTTTATTTATGAAATATGCTCTTATGCATTTATAGAGCATGCTTTTTCAAACTCCGTCATATCTCCTGAATTTTTTACTTTTACTTGCATTAAAATGAGCACAAGTGAATGAAACTAAACATTCATAGTGTAACAGATGGACCCATCTGAAGAATGTTTTATCCAAAAAAACCAAGGTCACAGCCATCTTAAAGGAAATTAGTTATATGCAACAATCTGAGAAGCCAAGCTTCCGTATCACGCAATTGATGCAAAATTAGTATGAGTCCATTCTTCCAACCAAGTTTTTTATTTTCTCTATCCTATCGTTTAACCATTCGCACTTTATCACACACTTCATTCCCTTCAGATGACTGGCAAGTATTCAATTCTAAGGTCGGAGTTAACATGTTGCAACAAGACAAGATATGACAGCAAGTTATCAGAGTCGCTCGCTTGCTTTTCCTCCATTTATTATCAAGTGTACTCAGCCTTCTATTCACCAACTTCTGCACAGAGTTTGTGAACTTTACCACAGAACTAGTTGATATTTTACTGCACAAGCTTCATTAGTGCCTCCACATGGTAATCGAAAACAAGATTTCTTTTACACTAGAACTATCTGCATTTTTGTGTCACCTGTAATATGCAAGTACTTTGCAAAGCAGTTGCAAATTTATAAACATCAAGGCAAAAGAGAATGTCTGGGTATCCAGGGCATTGGCAAGACCACATCTAAATTATTACACACTGCACTAGTCCTCTTACTTAAAGAAGGTTATTAATAAATTAGGAGGTGTTCAGAAGCTTTGAAAGGCAGGATAATGAGGAAGATTAGGAAAGGCTAGATCAACTGGAATTTAGTAAAGTGGCAGGAGACCCAAGTGAAATAAATGAGTTCCTGAATGAAATCTCGACATGGTGGAGACAGAAGACATTTTTGTTATATTTTGCAACTCCAAAACTTTGAACTAATTGAAATGAAAACAAAGGGAGTCTGGAATGGGAGCCTAACTTCATTTTTACTTTGAGCGAAACACAGGAATATGATTCAGTGACGTGATAACATATGCCATTCATGTACTTTGTAGCTATAACCATAATGTATTTAAATAATCAAACAATATATTCACAATATAACTCAAATATTATTGATATATTACATACACAATACTTTGCTGTTATGGTTTAATCTGGGACTTGGCTTCATTATTCAAAAAAACAGGACTGCCCGTTTTAAACACAAGATATTTTTGTTTGAGGACAATGGATCAAAAGAATGTGGACACAGTCTCAGTGAACTATGAGAAGCCAAGCTTCTGCATCATGCAATTGATGCAAAATTAGTGCAAGTCTATTCTCATAGATAAAATTTTTGAAAAGCAAGGAGTGTTGGCGACTTCAAACAGGCCCATTTGAAGAAAACCCTGCTCAATTATCACCAGCAAGTAACCTGTTGCACCAAAGATCCCAACACATGAGATCACTGCTGCACTACAATAAGGAATGCCTATCGTTTGTTCATGAGACTGCATTTTGGCAAGTCAAATCGTTTGGCTGTACTCCTACTACCTGCATACAGACACAGCCTAAAGTGCAGGCTCCAGCGATCAAGACAACCAAGAGGTGGTTGCGGGAGGCAGAGGAACAGTTACAGGATTGCCTTGAGTCAGTGAACTGGGCCGTGTTCAAGAATTCATCCGAGGACCTGAACACCAGGGTTGTTGCAGACTTTATTAAAACGGCTGTGGATGAGTATAACCCCACAAAATTTCCACAATCAGAAGTCGTGAATGAACAATGAAATCCAGATCCTCCTGAGAGACAGATCAGAGGCATTAAAGTCTGGAGATCAAGAATGCTCCAAGAGGTGCAGGTACGGTCTCCAGAAAGCCATCTCATGGGCAAAATGCAGACTCCAGACTAGACTGGAATCAACAAGCGACACTCAACAGCTGTGCCAGGCTTTGAATGCCATAACCTCCTACAAAGTTAAATCTTGTGACATAGGGAACAGTAGAGTTTTGCTTCCAGAAGAGCTCAATACCTTCTGTGCTCACTTTGACCACAAGAACAAGGAGGAAGGATTGCACACCCCCATGTTTTTCAATGATCCTTTAGTCTCAGTATCTGATGACGAAGAGAGTGAATTCACGGAGAACATCCAGTCTGGGTGGAGTAACAGAATGAGTACAGAAGACCTCCGCTGACCGACTGGCATTCACAGATATCTTCAACCTCTCACACCAGCAGTGTGTGATACCCTCCAGTGCCAAAAGGGCTTCAGTCCTAACAGTGCCCAAGAAGAGTGTGGTCAGTCGGCTAAACGATTATCGCCCTGTAGCATTTACATCCACAGTGACAAAGTGTTTTGAGAGGCTGCTGTAAAAGCATATCAGCTCCTGTCTGAGTGCTGACTTGGATCCGCTCTAATTTGCCTACTGAAATAACAGGTCTACAGCAGTTGCTATCTCGTTGGCTCTTCATACAACGCTGGAACATCTGGACAGAATATAATCCAATGCTATCCAGTCATATGCAAATATAGGTGCAGTTTCTCTAAATTATCAGAATGTTTGATTATCAGACAAACAGGAGAAGCAAATACTCCTTCCCACTGGATATTGGGAACAACAGCTCCATTATTTTCAGTTGATGGCTCAAACTCTATTACTTAGACATAATCTCCCTCATTCTCCTTCACATCTCTGTGCAATCTTCACCAATTTGGCATCAATCATCATTGTTAACATCTCCAAAGTTCTGTCCTAGGCCCAACACTGTTACAAACACGAGAAAGGCACACCAGCAAATCTACTTCAGTCAGAGATTGAGGAGAGCTGGTTTGTCACCAAACGCTCTTGTAAATTTCTACAGATATGCAATGGAGAGAATTCTGACTGGTTGCATTTCAGACCGGTACAGAGACTCCAAAGCAAAGGATCGAAAAAAGGCTGCAGAGGATTGTAGACTCAGTCAGCGCCATCATGGGCACAACCCTCCTCCCAATTGAGGACACCTTAAGAGTGTTAGACACAGAAGCAGAATTAAGCCATTCAGCCCAAAAAGTAATTTTGTCATTCCCATTCTCCTGCCTTCTCCCTGTAACCTTTGATGCCCTGACTGATTAAACTCTGCTTTCAATATACCCAATGACTTGGCCTCCACAACCACTTGTACCAATGAATTCAACAAATTCATTACACTCTGGCTGAAGAAATTCCTCACCATCTCTGTTCTCAAGGGGCATCCTTCTTATTCTGAGAATGTGTCCTCTGATCCTAGACTCCCCCACTGTAGGGAACATCCTCTGCACATTCACTCTATCTAGGTCTTTCAAAATTTGAAAGGTTGGGAGGTGGTGGCTCAAGGCAACAATGGCATCCATCATTAAGGAACCTTGGTATCTGGGACCTGCCCTCTTCTCATTATCATCGGGGCGGAAGTACAGAAGTTTGAATACCTACACTCAATGACTCAGGAACACTTTCTTCACGGTCCACCTTCAGGTATCTGAGCAGTCCGTTTTTTTTTCATTATTCCCTTTCTTACGCTATTACGTATTTATAGTAATTTTATGTTCATTCTGTACTGGTGCCACAAAGATAATATCAAAATGTACAGTTCACTTCATGCATTATAGAATCTAGATCTGAGAAATCAATTCAGATGTATAGATTTCCCAATGCCTTGTTCAAAATGCAAAAGCTCCATGAACTGCTGTTAATCAAATTTGTAATAACATTGCCAAAGGAGTGAGGAGCACTGACACAAGCTAATCTTTTCGAAGATTTTCCCTTTCTACCACATGAATAGCAGCCTTAATACCTGTTCTGAACCTTCTCAATGGTGAAAATGACCCAGAGATCAACTTGATTCCTCGCTACAAATGCTCCAGTAAACTCTTCCATACTGTTGGGAGAAAGGGCCTAGGACTTCACTACACAACCTCTGGTGGTATAGTTGAGATTAATCATTTTATCTCTCTACTCCATTACAGCACACTGAAGTAACAGTGCAGTTTCACAGAATATTGTTTGGAGTCAAATCTCTTCCATACAAATTCCAAGTAACATTCATCTTCATCATTACATGCCTTCATCATTACATGCCTTCATCATTACATTCATCTTCATCATTACATGCCTTCATCATTACATTCATCTTCATCATTACATGCCTTCATCATTACATTCATCGTCATCATTACATGCCGTGTTGTACGATATGGTCTCATGTCTCATGACCATGATCGTTCTTGGCAGATTTTTCTACAGAAGTGGTTTGCCTTCTTCTAAGCCGTGTCTTTACAAGACGGTTGACCCCAGCCATTATCAATACTCTTCGGAGACTGTCTGCCTAGCATCAGTGGTCACATAACCAGAACTTGTGATATGCACCAGTTTCTCATACGACCATCTACCATCTGCTCCCATGGATTCCCGTGATCCTGATCTGGGGGTGGGGGCTAAGCAGGTGCTACACCTTGCCCAAGGGTGACCTGCAGGCTAGTGGAGAGGAGCGCCTTACACCTCTTTTGGTAGAGATGCAGCTCTGCCCTGCCAAACTGAAGTTTCAAAGAGCTTTATTTTGCAATAACCAATATTCAATATGAAAACAAAACAGAAATTTTACCATCAGATACTGGAGGATATAGATCCTAAGTAATATACTTTTATAAAACCTGACTGGTAACCTGTGTGAGTTAACCCAACATCAATGATATCTTTAAAAGTTTTTACTGCTTAATTTCCAGTCTTTGAAAAATCTACATTTCCGTCAATTCTACTTATCTTTGGGCTTCACAGCAAATGATAAGCCCTCTCCAAGCCCGCACACAGCCTGAATCAATTAATTCCAAGGCTCTTTTAAGTCCAAATGCAGGTTCCAACAATACTCTTCCATCACAAGAAACACTGATTACTATCACCACCAACATTCCTTGCCTTTACCAAAATCCCATCTCATCTTCTACTGATACCTTTGTTCATGAATTTATGACATTACTACAGGCTTTTATTAACAAGCCACACGTCAAACAACTCGGCATCCACACTATTACTGCTCAGATCCTAAGCAACACACACAACATGCTAGAGGAACTCAGCAGGTCAGGCAGCATATCTGCAGACTTTTTCATGTTTATGATTTGCTGCCCAGATCCTATCCTGGTCAAACCCAGCCACATCCCCCTATGGGGCTTTGATCAAAAGGTCAATAGTATTCAGTCCACCTGAAACCCCACAGCTCACCACGAACGCTAGCTTCATGGGACAAGCCACATCAAAAGCAGAAGCAGAGAAAATTGAAAGCGAGGCCGTGAGACAATCCAGCTAGCACAACCACAAATAGCTTGAACTCTGCTCACTCCTGCTAGCTATGAAAGTTAGGTCGTCAAATGTTCAAAAAATAATAATAAGTTCCCTCATTTTCAATCCTGTTAAAATTCAAGATCCTATAAATAAAATGACAGATTTGCCAATGGTGCAGTGAGTAGTATACAACTAAATGTGCCTTCAGACTACAATGCTCTATTGTCCATTCACTATTTTTTTTAGCCATTTGACTAACTTAAAGCAAAAAAATCATTGAAATTTCTTCAAGCTAATTGAAGTGCACACATTGGGAATGTTTGATTAATGTTCCAAAAAAAATGCAAAATTCCCTATCCAGATCAAATCATGAACATCAGCCAACTGCGTGGGTTTCAGATACTACCAGAAGCCATGGCACTATACCTCAGCAAACAACTCACAGGAAGCAAAGATGAAAGGATATGAAATTGGCGAAAGCAAAAGGTCACAAGTTGATCATGACAGCATTAGCAATGCAAGTTTGATTACCGCAATTTCAAATGAATGAAGAAGTGTGAAGAAGCTGGGGTTGCAGCATCAGCATAAATAAAAAAGGGGAAAAGTTTTTATGAGAGAAAAAAATTTACACAGAAGTACCTCTTGTAATTGAGGGCCTGTCTGTATTCATGCAAATAGAGCAGTCGTCCCTCATTGCAACAAATTGACAATCGATCATATGGAATAATATTCCATCCAGAAAAATACAGGCAAGTGATTGCTACACTGATCCTGTTCTAAATTTTAATTTTGTTCCTATCTCACAACCTGCTTTAGTATTTGAAAATATTAATAAAAGCTTAAAGAAGAATGGTTCAGATATTTATATTTTACAAAACTTTACAAATTTAGTTCAGCAAATAACAGCAAAAGGGTTTCACCTGTTCAACTTTTATATTTAAATAAAACTCCAGTGAAATTTGGCTCTGCTGGACATCAGATTACAAATCAAAAGAGTGTAAAGGAGTAGTAAACCCCTTTTACTGTCTTGGTTCAAATTCAGATACGTGGACACAAAATTTTAAATAAAAGATAGAAATTAACAAGAAATCCTGTGTACTCTTGGACAGGCAGTTAATATCAGGTTAATACCACCAGTATATGAAGAGAAATTTGTTGTCTTTGCTGCAACAGTACAATGCAATACATAGTAGAAAAAAAACAGAAGTACATAGTTAAATTAACTAAGTGCAAAATTAGAAACAAAAAAGTAGTGAGGTAGTGTTCATGCATTCAATGCCCATTCAGAAATCAGACGGCAGAGGGCAAGAAGCTGTTCCTGAATCTTTTGAGTGCGCATCTTCAGGTTTCTCCTCCGCCCAGATGGTAGCAATGAGAACAAGTCACGACTTGGGTGATGGGGATCCTTGATGACAGATGCCTCATTATCAAGGTTATCACTCCTTGAAGACGTCCTGGATACTATGAAGGCTAGTTCCCATGATGGAGCTGACTGAGTTTACAACTCTCTGCAGCTTATTTCAATCCTGTGCAGTAGCTGTACCCCTTCCATACCAGACAGCGATGCAACCCAGTTAGAATGCTCTCCATGGTACATCTGCAGAAATGGCAACATGCTAAATCTCCTCAAACTCCTAATGAAATACACACACAAAGCTGGAGGAACTCAGCAGGCCAGGCAGCATCTATGGAAAAGAGTACAGTCAATGTTTCGGGTTGAGACCCTTCAGCAGGACTAGGAAAAAAAGAAAGATTAGGAGCAGATTGAAAAGGTGAGGGGAGGGGAGGGAGAAACACAAGGTGACAGGTGAAACCGAGGGGGGAGCAGTTAAGCAAAGAACTAGGACATTGATTGGTAAAAGAAATACAGGGCTGGAGAAGGGGGAATCTAATCAGAGAGGACAGAAGGCCATGGAAGAAAGAAAAGGGGGTAGAAGCACCAGAGGGAGGCAATGAGGAGGTAAGGTGAGATAAGGAAAAGAGGATGGGGAATGGTGAAGGGGGAGCGTTACCGGAAGTGGAGGAAGAGAGACAGGGCTGAAATACAGCCATGTTGTGTCTTCTTTGATTGGACTACTGCACAGACACAGTAGAAGCGTCCCCATGCAAGTCCAGGGAAGAGCTTTAAAAACACTGTCTCCATTTTCGAGGGACACCATCTAGCAGAGTGACCCTCATAGGAGTGGCCAGAGTCAGAGTGGTAAGGGTTTGGCTCAAAAGGGCTTTGGAGAGAGCATGCGGAGGCAAGTAGGCAAGTTCATTCCTTCTTTAACTCTTGAGAGAATAGGGGGCATGTCTACAGAGCCAGTGTTCTTTCTGGGTGTCAGATGTGGGATTTCCAGGAGACCACCAGCCTCTGATGGCCACATCTGCACCAGGTTCATCGAGATGCAGCTCCTTAGAGGCCATGTTAAGGAACTGGGGTTGCAGTTTGCAGCTTGTTAGGGGAAGTGAAGAGGTGACAGACAGGAGCTACAGGTAAGTAATCACTCCAAGGCTACAGGACACAGACAAATGGGTGATTGTTAGGAGAGGGAAGAGAAAATGTCAGATAGTGGAAAGTACCCCTGTGGCTGTCCCTCTCAACAATAAGTACTCCATTTTGAGTAATGTACTGCTAGGGGGTGAACAACCTACCTGGGGGAAGCAACTGTGTCTCTGGCACTGAGTCTTGCCCTGTGGCTCAGAAGGGTAGAGAACTGAAGAGGATGGCAGCAGTTACAGGGTCTCTATAGTTAGGGAGACAGATAGGCAATTCTGTAGAAACATGGTTGGTAATTTGCTTTCCAGGTGCCAGGGTCCATAGTGTTTTTGAATGCGCCCACAATATCCTGAAAAGGGAGAATAAGCAGCGAGAAATCGTGGTACATATTGGTACCAACGACACAGGTAGAAAAGGGAGGAGGTCCTGTAAACAGAATACAGAGAGTTAGGAAGGAAGCTGAGAAGCAGGGCCTCGAAGGTAGTAATCTCAGGATTGCTGCCTGTGCCACACAACAGTGATGACAGGAATAGAATGAGGTGGCAGATAAATATGTGGGTGAATAATTGGAGCAGGGGGCAGGGATTCCGATTTTTTAAGAATTGGGACCTCTTCTGGGGCAGCTGTCACCTATATAAAAGGGATAGGTTGCACTTGAATCTGAGAGGGACCAATATTCCTGCGGGCAGGTTTACTATAGACAGACATACTTTATTGATCCCGAGGGAAATTGGGTTTTGTTACAGTCGCACCAACCAAGAATAGTGTAGAAATATAGCAATATAAAACCATAAATAATTAAATAATAACAAGTAAATTATGCCAAGTGGAAATAAGTCCAGGACCAGCCTATTGGCTCAGGGTGTCTGACACTCCAAGGGAGGAGTTGTAAAGTTTGATGGCCACAGGCAGGAATGACTTCCTGTGATGCTCAGTGTTACATCTCGGTGGAATGAGTCTCTGGCTGAATGTACTCCTGTACATAACCAGTATGTTATGGAGTGGATGGGAGACATTGTCCAAGATGGCATGCAACTTGGACAGCATCCTCTTTTCAGACACCACTGTCAGAGAGTCCAGTTTCACCCCCACAACATCACTGGCCTTATGAATGAGCTTGTTGATTCTGTTAGTGTCTACTACCCTCAGCCTGCTGCCCCAACACACAACATCAAACATGATAGCACTGGCCACCACAGACTCGTAGAACATCCTCAGCATTGTCCAGCAGATGTTAAAGGACCTCAGTCTCCTCAGGAAGTAGAGACGGCTCTGACCCTTCTTGTAGACAGCCTCAGTGTTCTTTGACCAGTCCAGTTTATTGTCAATTCGTATCCCCAAGTATTTGTAATCCTCCACCATGTCCACAATGACCCCTTGGATGGAAACAGGGGTCACCAGTGCCTTAGCCCTCTTCAGGTCCACAATCAGCTCCTTAGTCTTTTTCACATTAAGCTGCAGATGATTCTGCTTGCACCATGCGACAAAGTTTCCCACTGTAGCCCTGTACTCAGCCTCATCTCCCTTGCTGATGCATCCAACTATGGCAGAGTCATCAGAAAACTTCCGAAGATGGCAAGACTCTGTGCAGTATTTGAAGTCCGAGGTGTAGATGGTGAAGAGAAAGGGAGACAGGACAGTCCCAGTACTGCTGACCACTCTGTTTGACACACAGTGTTGCAAGCACACACACTGTGGTCTGCCAGTCAGGTAATCAATAATCCATGACACCAGGGAAGCATCCACCTGCATCACTGTCAGCTTCTCACCCAGCAGAGCAGGGCGAATGATGTTGAAAGCACTGGAGAAGTCAAAAAACATGACCCTCACAGTGCTCGCCAGCTTGTCGAGATGGGCGTAGACACGGTTCAGCAGGTAGACAATGGTATCCTCAACTCCTAGTCGGGGCTGGTAGGCGAACTGGAGGGGGTCTAAGTGTGGCCTATCCATAGGCCGGAGCTGCTGGGAGTAGTTTAAGCTAGTATGCAGAGAGTTGGGAACCAGTATGATAGAGCTGAGGATGAGCCAGCAGGTTTACAAGTAGATGATGGTGTAACATGAATGTAACAAAGGACAAGCCAATGACTGGGTGCAAATGCAGACAGAGTGAAGAATTAAATTATACCACAGAGGCAAAATTCAAAAGGGTGAAGAATCCAGGACTGAAGGTGCTGTATTTAAATGTGTGTAGCATTTGGAATAAGGTGGATGAACTCGTGGTACAATTATAAATTAATCAGTATGACATTGTAGGCATCACTGAGTTGTGGCTGAAAGAAGGCCATAGTTGGGAGCAGGCAGGAAGGCCTAGAGCAGGGGTCGGCAACCCGCGGTTCCGGAGCCGCATGCGCCTCTTTCAACTCTGTGCTGCGGCTCCCTGTTGTATGCAGTGTTATTTCATTTTAAATGTCAAGCGGGTTTTGCGGCTCCCAGTGTTTTCTTTTCTGTGGGAAGCGGGTCCATATGGCTCTTTCAGTGGTAAGGGTTGCCGACCCCTGGCCTAGACGGTGGTGTGGCACTGTTGGTAAGAGATGGAATTACATCTTTAGAAAGAGGTGACATTGGATCAGAGAATTTCGAATCTTTATGGGTGCAGTTAAGAAACTACAAGGGTAAAAAACATTATGGAAATCATATAGAGCCCTCCAAATAGTAGCCAAGGTGTGGGATTGAGATTGCAAAGGGAGCTGGAAAAGGCACGTCATTAGGAGGCAGTGTTCATAATATGATTGAATCCATACTGCACTTTGAGAGGGAGAAGCACAAGTCACATGTATCGGAATTGCAATGGAATAAAGGGAATTACAGAGGGATGAGAGAGGAGCTTGCCCAGGTGGACTGGAAGAGGATACTGGTGGAGATGACAGCAGAGTGGAGGCGGCTTAAGTTTCTGGGAATAGTTCACAAGGCGCAAGATGGATACGTCCTGCAGAAGAAGTTCTCAAATGGCAGGGGAAGGCAACCACAGCAGACAAGGGAAGGTAAAAACTACATGAAAACCAAGAAAAGGGCACATGAGGTGGCAAAAGTGAGTGGAGTGTTGGATGACTTGGAAGCTTTTAAAATCTAACAAAATGCAATTAAAAAAGCTATGAGAAGAGAAAAGGTGAAGTCTGAGGGCAGACTAGCCAATAATATAAAGCAGGATACCAAAAGATGTTTCAATTATATAAAAAGAGTAAAAGGGAGGTGAGAGTTGATATTGGACCATTGGAAAATGATGCTGGTGAGGTAACAATGAGGGACAAAGAAATGGCAGATGAACGTAAGTACTTTCCTTCAGTCTTTAATGTGGAAGGCACCAGCCGTATGCCAGAGGTCTGTGAGTGTCAGCGAGAAGGAGTGAGTGCCATTGCTATTATTGCTAAGCAAACTCAACAGTTTTCAGGTTGATAAGGCACCTGGACCAGGTGAACCACATCCCAGAGTCCTGAGAGAGGTTGCTGTAGAGATAGCGGTCATGATCTTTCAAGAATCACTTGAATCTGGCATGGTCCCAGAGGACTGGAAAATTGTAAATGTCACTCCACCCTTTAAAGAAGGAAGGCAAAAGAAAGAAAATTATAGGCCAGTTAGCCTTCAGTGATTGGGGAAGTGTTGGAGTCTATTATTAAGGATGAGGTTTTGGGGTTCTTGGAGACTAAATGATAAAATACGTCGAAGTCAGCATGGTTTCTGTAAAAGGAAATCTTGCCTGACAAATCTGTTAGAGTTCTTTGAGGAAGTAACCAGCAGGGTGGATAAAGGAGAGGTAGTGGATGACATTTACTTGGATTTCCAAAAGGCATTTGATAAGATGCCACATACGAGGTTGCTTAACAAGATAAAATCCAATGGTGTTACAGGAAAGATACTGGCATGGATAAGACCATAAGGCACCAGAGCAGAATTAGGCCAACTGGCCCATCGAGTCTGCTCTGCCACTCAATCATGTCTGATCTTTTCTTTCTCCTCCTCAACCCCAGTTCCTGGCCTTCTCCCCGTAACCTTTGATACCATGTCCAATCAAGAAGCTATCAGTCTCTGCCTTAAGTATACCCAACAATCTGGCCTCCACAGCTGCATGTGGCAATGAATTCCAAAAATTCACCACCCTTTGGCTAAAGGAATTTCTCTGCAACTCTGTTTTGAAAGGGCGCCCCTCTATCCTGAGGCTGTCCCCTCTCGTCGTACACTCTCTCACCATGGGAAACATCCTTTCCATTTCTACTCTGTCTAGGCCTTCAGCATTTAAAATGTTTCACTGTGATCCCCACCCCCCAGAGGGATGTCTGACAGGCAGAAGGAAGTGATTGGGAATAAAGGGGGCCTTTTCTGGTTGGCTGCAAGTGACTAGTGGGGTCCCTCACTACTTTTCACATTATTTGTCAGTGAGTTAGATAATGGAATTGATGGCTTTTGTGGCAAAGTTTGCGGATTATATGAAGACATGTGGAGGAGTAGGTACTGCTGAGGAAGCAACGTGATTGCAACAGATCGTAGTCAAATTGGAAGAATTGGAATAAAAAGTGGCAGGTGGAATACAGTGTTGGAAAATGTATGATAATGCATTTTGGTAAAAGGAACAATAGTGCAAACTATTACCTAAATAGGGAGAAAATTCGAACATCAGAGTTGCAGAGGGACTTAGCAGTCCTCGGGCAAGACTCCCAAGAGGTTAATTTACAGGTCGAGTCTGTGGTAAAGCGGCACATGCAATGTCGGCATTTATTTCAAGGGGAATGAAATACAAAAACAAGGAGAAAACACTGAGGCTTTACAAGACACTAGCCAGGCTGCACTTAGAGTATTGTCAACAGTTTCGGTCCCCATATCTCAGAAAGGATATGCTGTCATTGGAGAGAGTCCAGATAAGGTTCACGAGGATGATTCTGGGAATGAAGGGGTTAACATAGGAGGAGCATTTGGCGGCTTTGGGCCTGTACTCACTGGAGTTTAGAAGAATGCAGGGAGATCTCATTGAAACCTACCGAATGTTGAAGGGACTAAATAAGGTGGATGTGGAGAGGATGCTTCCTAAAGTGGGGGTATCCAGAACCAGAGGGTACAGCCTCAAAATTGAGGGGCAATCTTTTAGAACAGAGTTAAGGAGAGATTTATTATTTTTTTTGGCCAGATAGTAGTGAATCTGTGGAATACTCTGCTACAGACTGAAGTGGAGGTCAAGTCTGAGGGTATATTTAAAGTGGAAGTTGATAGTTTTCTGATTGATAAGGGCATCAAAGTATATGGTGAGAAGGCAGGTATATGGGGTTAAGAGGAAACCAGGATCAGCATGATGGAATGGCAGTAAAAACTCGATGGGCTGAATGGCCTAGTTCTGCTCCTAAGTCTTAGGACCTTCTTTGTAGCTGCCATGATATGTTAGGTCTAGATTAGATTCTCATAGATACTGACATCCAGGAACTTGAAATTGCTTTAACATCTGCTGGTTGATTGCGTAAGATAAATATAATGAAATAAGATATTCTATGAATTTCCATCCAAATTAGAAGATTACAATGCTTCTAAATTTTAGCAAAAATTACCTTAAGCTCACTTGCTATCTCAAGACTGACCTGGCTATTACATGGTTACAAATGGGTGGCAGGGTGGAGATAAGTCTCTACCAAAGGAGGTCAAAAGCACTCTTTCCCACCACTAGCCTGCACATCACCCCTGTGCAAAGTGTAGCACTTGCTTAGGATCACGTGAAGTCAAGGGAGCAGTTTGTGGATGGTGGCATGAGCAGCTGGTGCATATTACAAGTCCCGGTTATGCCACCACTGACGCCAGGAAGACATTCTCCAAACAGTATTGATAATGGCTGGGGTCACCCATCTTGTAAAGACACTGCCAGAAGGCGGCAATGGCAAACCACTTCTGCGGAAAAATGTGCCAAGAACAATCATGGTCAAAGACCATGATAGTCTACATCATGGGAGAGCATGTCATGATGATGATGGTTATTAAAGTCAATATTTATGAATCTCACATCTTACACTTCCAGCTGAAACTTAATTAAATTAAATTGCATTTTGTCTCATCGCACAGAAAGTTTCTTGGGAATTGTCAGGTTTACATATTTAATTATTCATGACAACATCACAAGTATAAATCACAAGATTATAGTAAGTCATAAAAAGTATCTATGCATAATATACATAGGATTCATTGCATTCTGAAACAAGATTTTATGTGTCCTTATTTTATCCTGGTTACATGTGTAATGAAGACAAGGCATTTTACAAATCAAGCACTGGTCAAAAATACTATGACTGACAGGCAAGTACACATACAAAGAAAAAAAGTCAAAGACCATAACACCACCACAAGATACAGGAGGAGAATTAGGCCATTTGGCCCCTCAACTTTGCTCCACCATTTCATCATGGCTGATCAGTTTCGCTCTCAGCTCCCCCCCCCCCCCCCGCCCCCAATCTCCTGTCTTCTCCCTGTATCCCTTCATGCCCTGACTTACCAGGAATTTTATCAACCTCTGCCTTAAATATACTCAATGACATGCCCGCCACAGCCGCCTGTGACAATAAATTCCACAGATTCACCACTCTTGGCTAAAGAAGTTCCTCCTCGTCACCATTCTAAAAGGACTCCTCTCTATTCTGAGGCTGTGTCCTCTGGTCCTAGACTCCCCCACCATAGGAACCATCCTCTCCACAGTCAGTCTACTGAGGCCTATCAACATTCAAGAGGTTTCAATGAAGTCACCCCTCATAGTTCTGAATTCCAGTGGGTAGAGGCCCAGAGCCATCAAACACAGAAAACCAACAGCACAATACAAGTCCTTCGACCCACAAAGTTGTGCCGAACATGTCCCTACCTTAGAAATTACTAGGCTTACCCATAGCCCTCTATTTTACTAAGCTCCATGTACCTATCCCAAAGCCTCTTAAAAGACCCTATCGTACCTGCCTCCACCCACCGTTGCCAGCGGCACATTCCACACACTCACCACTCTCTGAGTAAAAAACTTACCTTTGACATCTCCTCTGTACTTACTCCCCAGCACCTTAAACCTGTGTCCTCTTGTGGCAACCATTTCAGCCCTGGGAAAAAGCCTCTGACTATCCACACAATCAACGTCTCTCATCATCTTATACACCTCTATCAGGTCACCTCTCACCCTCCGTCGCTCCCAGGAGAAAAGGCTGAGTTCACTCAACCTGTTTTCATAAGGCATGCTCCTCAATCCAGGCAACATACTTGTAAATCTCTTCTGCACCCTTTCTATGGCTTCCACATCCTTCCTGTAGTGAGGCAATCAGAACTGAGCATTGTACTCCAGGTGGGGTCTGGCCAGGGTCCTATATAGCTGCAATATTACCTCTTGGCTCCAAAACTCAATTCCACAATTAATGAAGGCCAATACACCGTTTCCCTTCTTAACCACAGAGTCAACCTGCGCAGCTGCTTTGACAGCTGCTGTCCCAGAACAGATCCCTGAGGCACACCACTGGTCACCAACCTCTATGCAGAATATGATCCATCTACAACCACTCTTTGCCTTCTGTAGGCAAGCCAGTTCTGGATCCACAAAGCAATGTCCCCTTCGATCCTATGTCTCCTTACTTTCTCAATAAGCAATGCATCTGGTCTAAAATTTCCTGGGCTATCTCTACTCCCTTTCTTGAATAAAGGAACAACATCCTCAACCCTCCAATCATCCAGAACCTCTCCCTTCCCCACTGATGATGCAAAGATCATCGCCAGAGGCTCAGCAATCCCCTCTCTCACCTGCCACAGTAGCCTGGGGTACATCTCACCCGGTCTTGGTGACTTATCCAACTTGATGCTTTCCAAAAGCTTCAGCACATCCTCCTTCTTAATGCTCAAGCTTTTCAGTCTGCTGCAAGTCATCTCTACAATCACCAAAATCCTTTTCCACAGTGAATACTGAAGTGAAGTATTCATTAAGTACCTCTGCTATTTCCTCTGGTTCCATACACACTTTCCCACTGTCACACTTGATAGGTCCTATTTTTTCATGTCTTATCCTCTTGCTCTTCACATACTTGTAGAATGCCTTGGAGTTTTCGTTAATCCTGCCTGCCAAGGCTTTCTGGCTCTCCTAATTAACTTTTAAGCTCCTTCCTGTTAGCCTTATAATCTTCTAGATCTCTAACATTACCTAGCTCTCTTAACTTTTGTAAGCTTTTCTTTTCTTCTTGACTAGATTTATTACAGCCTTTGTACACCACGGTTCCTGTACCCTACCATAATATCCCTGTCTCATTGGAATGTACCTATACAGAACTCTACACAAATATCCCCTGAATATTTGCCACATTTCTTCCATACTTTTCCCTGAGAACATCTATTCCAATTTAAGATTCCAATTTCCTGCCTGATAGCCTCATAATTCCCCTTACTCCAATTATATGCTTTTCTAACTTGTGTTTCCTATCTCTCTCCAATACTATTGTAAAGGAGACAGAATTATGATCACTATCTCCAAAATGCTCCCCCACTGAGAGATCCAACACCTGACCAGGTTCATTTTCCAATACCAAATCAAGTACAGTCTCTCCTCTTGTAGGTATATCGACATATTGTGCCAAGAAACCTTCCTGAACACACCTAACAAACTCCACGCCATCTAAACCCCTTGCTCTAGGGAATTGCCAATCGATATTTGGGAAATTAAAATCTCCCATCACGACAACTCTGTTATTATTACATCTTTCCAGGATCTGTTTCCCCATCTGCTCCTCGATATCCCTGTTACTATTAGGCGGCCTGTAAAAAACACCCAGTAAAGTTATTGACCCCTTCCTGTTTCCTAACCTCCACCTACAGAGACTCAGTAGACAATCCCTCCATGACATCCACCTTTTCTGCAGCCATGACACTACCTCTGATCAACAATGCCATGCCCCCACCTCTTTTGCCTCCCTCCCTGTCCTTCCTGAAACATCTAAAACCCAGCACTTGAAGTAACCATTCCTGTCCCTGAGCCATCCAAATCTCTGTAATGGCCACCACATCTTATCTCCAAGTACTGATCCATGCTTTAAGCTCATCCGCTTTGTTCACAACACTCCTTGTGTTAAAATAGACACATTTCAAACCATCCGTCTGAGCAAGTCCCTTCTCTATCACCTGCACACAGTCTCCAAGCTTTCTCTACTTGTGAGCCAACTGCCTCTTCCCCAGTCTCTTCAGTTCCATTCCCACCCCCCAATAATTCTAGTTTAAACTCTCTCCAGTAGCCTTAGCAAACCTCCCCAGCAGGATATTGGTCCCCCTGGGATTCAAGTGCAACCCATCCTTTTTGTACAGGTCACACCTGCCCCAAAAGAGGTTCCAATGATCCAGAAATTAGAATCCCTGCCCTCTGCTTCAATCCCTCAACCACACATTTATCCTCCATCTCATTCTATTCCTATACTCACTGTTGCATGGCACAAGCAGTAGTTGTAAGATTACTACCTTTGCAGGGGTCCTGTTTCTCAACTTCCTTCCTAGCTCCCTGTACTTATTTCAGGACCTCTCCCTTTTCATATCTATGTCATTGGTACCAATATGTACCACGACCTCTGGCTGTTCTCCCTCCCACTGCAGGATATCTTGGACGCGATATGAAACATCTCGGACCCCGGCACCTGGGAGGCAAACCACCATCTGAGTTTCTTTCCTGTGTCCACAGAATTGCCTGTCTGACCCCCTAACTATAGAGTCCCCCATCACTATTGCCTTCCTCTTCCTTTCCCTACCCTCTGAGCCACAGGGCCAGACTCTGTGCCAGAGGCATGGTCACTGTTGCTTCCCCCACGTAGGCTGTCCCCCCAATAGTACTCAAACAGGGGTACTTATTGTCAAGGGGTACAGCCACAGGGGTACTCTCTAGTACCTGACTCTTCCCCTTCCCACTCCTGACTGTGACCCACTTGTCTGTCTCCCATGGCCCCAGCAAGAAACAAGTTCCCAACGTTAGGGGAGTCCAGAACCAGAGGCCACAGTTTAAGAATAAGGGGTAGGCCAGTTAGAATGGAGTTGAGGAAAAACTTTTTCAGCCAGAGAGTTGTGATCTATGGAATGCTCTGCCTCAGATGGCATTGGAGGCCAATTCTCTGGATGCTTTCAAGAAAGAGTTAGATAGAGCTCTTAAAGATAGTGGAGTCAAGGGATATGGGGAGAAGTCAGGAACGGGGTACTAATTGTGGATGATCAGCTATGATCACATTGAATGGTGGTGCTGCCTTGAAGGGCCGATTGGCCTACTCCTGTACCTATTGTCTATTGACAGTATGACCACATGCCTACAACTCCTTTCTATCACCTCCTCGCTCTCCCTGATCAGACGAAGGTCATTGACCTGTATCTCCAGTTCCCTAACATGGTCCCTCAGGAGCTGCAGCTCGACACACCGGGTGCAGATATGGCCATCCAGGAAGCTGGGAGACTCCAGGACCTCCCACATTTGACACCAAGCACAGAAAACTGGCCTCATACACATACTACTTCCTTTACGCAACTAACACAGGTAAACCTACCTTGCCTCGTTACTGCCTAAGCCTGCTGAGCCAAAGCCCTATCACTGTGCTACCTCTGACTCCGCTGCCCACTGGATACGGCAGTCTTCTTTTTAAACTTTTCTACTGCTCTACTGGCTGACGTCACACGCCTGCGCAGTCTTGCTTCTCTTTTACCCAAGTAGTAAAATGCCTTCACTCCGGAAATCCTTAGCCATTCCACTCACTGTCTTCTTGCTCCAAATAGATGGCAACTTCTTTCATAAATCACTTGGAAACCAACTTCTATACATTTTACTGAGATGAATTTAATTTACTATTGAAATATTAAATGTTTGTCTGGACATTGCTCTGTCTGTGAAGCAAAGAATAAACATCTTTCAAGCAAATCATACTGGCAATACATTGGCTTTAGTTTACTAACTTTAAGGATATACACACTGCTGACAAAGAAAACCATTACTCCCTAAACACGATTTCCCCCCCCCGAGGAAACTGTGATGAACAGCTGCCTTAAACTGCCATGACGATCATGTGGATTGGGAGACGAGAAAAATAGGTTAACCAACAGGACTTTTGTTTTAAAAGTACAGATCTGATTGTTTTAGTCATCTTTGATGATACTGGTGTATTTTCATAAGAATGGTTTGATTTCAGATTAGTTATTGAATTTAAATTTCCCAGATGTCATTGTGCAACTTGAACTGATATCGATGAATTGATGTAATTTGGTTTATTTATTTATTTAGAGATACAGCGTGGAGTAGGCCCATCTGGGCTTTCAAGCAGTGTCTTCCCAGCAACCCTGATTTAGCCATCAGGCTAATGAACTACAGAGGTTAACTACAGTCAGCTATTGGTTCCCGCAATCAATGATCTCACTTTATCTTATTATTTCATGCTGTCATTATTTATTGCTATTTATTTATATTTGTATTTGCACAGTTTGTAGTCTTCTTTGCTCTACATGATCTTTCATTGATCATGTCACAGTTACATAGTCATGTTAATTATGCCCGCAGGAAAAAGAATCTTTGGGTTATACATGGTGACATATACTGTATGTTCTCTGAATATAATAAATTTACTTTGAACCTGATCATAGGACAATTCACAATGCCCATTTAACCTACCCAGTATTTCCCTGGATTGTGGTGCGGGAGGAAACCCCAAAGAGAACGTAGAGAGACTCCTTATAGAGGAGGCTGGAACTAAACTCCGAATTCTGACTCTGAAGCTGTAATAATGTCGCTCTAACCACTGTGTGTTATTACATACAACTTGCATCTGAAATCAAGAACAATTGAGAACAGGGGATGCAGAAAATGCAATGATCCTACTGACTCTCGAAAGTTATGGATTGTCGCAATGATAATGCTATCCAACATTCAGTCACCAATAACCTGCATGCTGTGGTCCATTTTGGGAACAGGCATGGCCACTCAGCCTCAGATGCTCACTGCCTGGGTCTAAACATGAACCAAATGTGAGAGGCGAGGAGAGAGTGACTGCCTTTGGTGTCAAGTTACAAACTCAACAAAGTGGCATCCAGAAGCCCTGATAACACTGTGGGTGTCCGGTGAGGGGGGGGGGGTGGTGGAAATCACTCCTGTAGTAGAAGTCACACCTCACTCCAGGTCGTCACTGCTGAACACTTCCTTGAGGATTTTCTCAACCCAAACATCATTATCAACTTCACGAGTTGCCTGGCATAAGTGGGAACACACTTACTGATGCTTGCATTATGCCACTCATAACAACTCATACTTGTAGGCAGTGAGATCTGGACCTGTGCTAAGTGGCAAGCAATACTTACACCAGGAAAGGCAACGATCATCTCCAACAAGGGAAAGTCAAACACCTACCCTTGCCGTTCACTATCAGTACCAAAGTTCAAAGTAAAATTATCAAAGTACACACATGTCACCTCATACAACCCCGAGATTCTTTTTCTATGGGCATACCTAGCAAATTTATAGAACAACAAGTTCCCATCATCACTATTAAACCCAAACATCAGCCGGGCTAAGACGGACCATGAATACATGTAGAGTAATTCGGCAAATTCCATTATCAACGACCATGATTTCAGGTACATGGGAACACTGTCAATATCACCATCTGGGCTTAGAAATATATCAGCCTCCACCCACCGCACCCTCCCCGCCATTATTCTGGAACTCCCCATCCTCTACACTGGGACAAGCAGCTTTCAATTTAACAAAACAAATCATCAGCACCTTCTGAAGGAGGCAAGCAGAGTTAAGCAATAAATTCTGGCCTTCCCAATAATTCCCAGATTCTCAAGAATAAGTAAATAACATTCCTACCAGACGGTCGTCGAGTTAATCTGTTTTTGATTGGAACTGGAAAGCAAACAAAGAGGTTGTCAGTCAGATTTTTAAAATTAAATATTTAGGACGTTCAATAGAAATACTGGATGCAAATTATAAATGTTTTCTGAATGCATTTAGTTAAAAACACAATGGAAATGGTTGACCTAATTTTAAGTGTTTACCTTGTAAAAAAAAGTATGCATAGTTCTTAGCATTCTACATTTTAAACACACAACTTAACAGCTGAACCCAACAACAAATTTGCTACATTTCACTAATACATACGTGAACTCTCTCAATGAAGATCTTTAATCTGAAGTGCATGACATGTGTCTCATTTGCCCTTGGTTTCAATGTATAACTTCCATTTTACATTCAAATTTCAGTACGGTTTTTAAAAAAACCAAAATGTCTGGGTTCCTCTGTGGATTTAAAATTTTCCCATATAATTGAAAGGTTGTTGTATTATTTTAAAGAAACTAAGAGTGAACAAGCTCTTGTAACTGCTAATTTCTCTTCTGCAATTCCATTCTTTTTAAAATACACACAAACTACTTCCCTTGCTATTATGTTGGCATTACTTTTTGATATTATTAATTAAGCTCATCTTTGCTATATACTTAATTCAGAAACTTCCCAGTGATATTTCTGGGAATTAAAATTGACCCCTTGGCAGATTCTTTCTTCCCATCACCTCTTGCCACTACAATGATCCTCCAATCATGTTATGACCAGGAACATCTGTTCCCTTGAGACACACCAGCCAAATTTTTAATCCAACTCTCATCAGATTTTACCACCAGGCCCAAAACATTCCTGGTTTTTTTTCCTCCCTTGGGAAAGAAAAGTAATGACATTTACTCTGAGCCCTCCATGTTTAGAAATTTAACAACAGGCCTGCAGTCACTCTACTCTTGGCTGCTCTTTACTGCTGTTTCTAAGGATTATCTTCACATAAGGAGCCTGGATGAACTCAACTGTTTGATTTGAAGGGAAGCCACATTCCACAGCCAATTGGTTTGTTTGGGGAAAAAAAAAGACCACGTTTTCCATTTTTCATGGACTGATCCCCGCCCACAAAGCTCTGGTTATGAAATGGATTATGAACTTTTAAAAAAACACTTTAAGTTTGAACATAACCAGATCCAAATCAAGAAGGTCAAACACCCTGAAACGACACCACTGTAATCTTAATTTTTGCAGTCAGTATTCACTGCACTAAAGATATTGCAATAAACTGTGTGCAAACAGAATTTTGAGTGAATGTTTACAATGGGAATAGTCTCTGTAAACGTTTATCCATTATCCTGCAGTTGCAGGCTTCCCACCAATTTGCTGAGTTTTCTCTGGCTGCCTTTCCAAATTTTAGTCTCCAAGTGATTTTCTTTATATTTCTGGATCACTGCAACCTTACTTTTCATTTTAAATGGCTACTCAACTCAAGAGCCTGCACCCACTCGCATTCTTGGATTTGTTCTTGTAAACTTCTCGTTTGTTACTTGGACAGCACCCATCCCTAATTTCAAGGAATAAAAATCAAAAAAGGCTTCTTACCACCCACTCTGCTCATTTTCTTTTTCTGCCAGATTCCCAATTTCTCTTGCTAGCCCAGCTTCTAAGAGCTCATTACTTTTCTTACAACTGTTTTTCTCAGTTAAAGATGGCGCGACTGAAGATGTGCAACAGCTTACTGGTGACATCTATTATGAAGCAAGTTGTGGGGAACTATCATCACAGACAATGCGGAGGCGAGTCTGGTTTGGGGGATGAGCTGTGCAGAGAGATTGCAAGGCGCAACATGTCCGGGCTGTGGGGTTCACAGATGGAGTTTGTATTGCTACTGGAGATGGAGCAAGCAATTTGGAGAGGAATCGATGTGGAAGAGTTTTGATGCCGTCCACCTAACCTGGGTGCAAGGCTGGATCACTCCAAGCTGAGATTGAGAATGGTTTTGGGCAGGGCAGTCTAGGCCTATCAGGGTGCTGGGATCACAGTCCAAAATTGCGGAACTACTCTGTGCTTGGGCAATTTAAACACTGGTCCAGGTAAGACTGGGAGTCCAAGTGTCGGGTACAGAGGCAAGGGCTGGGCTGATTTCACTTGCTCACCCACGAATGTTCATTCCTTTCTCCACGGCACCAAGGCTGTGAACTGAGCCGGCTGCCATGTGTTTATGCCCCGCTGGGGTGAAAATTGGGGACCGAGGCTTGGCTTGGGCCTACTCTGGCAGTTCCATGAATGGATCTGGGACAGTCTGGTTCAGGATGCTGTTGGTTTGCTTCAACTGTTTGCAAAATATATTTTTTTTAATACCCTCCTTTTCGCTGCACAGTGGTTTTTGGTCTTTATTCTACATTGGATATTGAAGTTTCTTGATTTGTGGCTGCCTGCAAGCAGACAAATTTGATGGAGTATAATTTATAACTTATTTGATAATAAATGTGCTTTGAATCTTGAATCTTGGTACTGTTCCAAGCTCCTCTCTTATACAGTATCTTCCTTTAAATATGAATAAGGCTAATATTCCATTTATTTTCAAATTCCAACCCTCTCCCTGGCCCCAAACAATCAAACTCAGGACATCAAGCAACATTAGTCTAGTGTTTGCAAAATACTGCTTCATACCTTTGCATGTGGTGACAAGATCCCACCCTTGAATGAAAAACAATGGTGATACCATTGCTGTCAGAGCTACCCTTGTAAATTCCGCTTGATTTCAGTCCCAAAAATCAAGTGCATTTACTTTCCCACAACCTCCATCACTTCTTCCAAAGAGATATGTATAACACTCAGTAAGATCCACTAACATTGAAAATAAATGCTTCCATGTTAATCAATTTGAAAGTGAGAACTGCCTCAGCATTGAATCAGTCTTAGATAAAAATGCTAGAAGAAACAATGACATGATGGTGCAATCCTTATTCACCTCACTAAGTAGATCCAATAGGAGAAATCAACAGTAACACTTAGAATATTCAGAATAACAAGGCACAAAGAGTTGGGGGATCCAGCCCTAGAAGACAACATAATATAAATGAAGGAAATAGAATAACACAACTGGAGAACTACATATTGAATGGAACTACTGCTCCACATTCAACACAAAATGGGTAAACAGAGTCCAGTCAGGGATGAATACAGGCTCACCAATGAGAGCCAAAATAAAACCATACCGACCTTGTTTGGCTTCCTCTAGAAAACAGCTTGGAGAAAAGCCAACCGTAAACTTCAGGAGGCACCCACAAGGCAACAGTTGACAGATAATTTCAGGTAATCAATTATTCCTGGCCACCAAATATTTTTATAATGGGGTCAGAAACAATTTGATGTTTATATAGTTTATGCCTGATGGGCATACACATGCTCCTCAACAGCTTGTGAAGCACTTAACGGCAAAGTTTAACAACTAGAAACTGCAAACAATGATCTGAACAGAATGACTTAATGCTGAGAAACGTATAGAACAGAAATCAACAGTGCAAGACCTTGCAAGCCAGCTGGAATCACTTGCCATGGTTCCTGCATATTCCATCATACGGTTCAACTACTTCACTAAAAACAGTTACACACATATTACTGCACTAGCATTTCACAACCAGCACTGACGGAGGCCCTAGGCCCACTTGAGTGAGGGAACCCCTCTGCCCACACTTGATTGACTAGCACAATCGATCACCAGGCTTTGGTCAAATCTAGTGCATGCCAGATAACTCAGCTTTCTGTATGTGGATCAGAAAAGAACAAAGCTTGGTCCAAGATTTCAATACAGAACAGTGACCCAGCTCCGAAAATATCCACTATTTGCGTTAAAGCCAAAACTGGCCATTGCTCTGCCAGAAATCAAAGCTGCCACAGGTTTATAAATCTTCCCTACCTGCAACTTAAAAATCTGTCGAATTTTAAAAATAATTTTAAAAAATTAAATAAAATCATCTCAAACTATTTTAAGTTAGTTAATTAATATCAGCAGGCCTTGAACACCCATTGAAATCAGTGAAATTTCTGATCCTGCTCCAAGAACAAGTCAGCATAATATTGATAATAGATTCCTTCATAAGATAATGAAGAGTGAGAGAAAAAGTGATGGATGTGGTGTGTATGTATTTCCAAATGCCTAAGACATATTATATCACATACTGTATGCTCATCATTATTACACAGGGGTGTCATCAAGACAGTAGAATAAAGAGGTTGTGGCAGTATAGAAAGAAATTTGGCCAAATTACAGGCAACAGAGTTCCAGTGAAAGGTCATTTCTCAGTCTGGAGAGAAATTCAGAGTTAATTCCAGTATTCAGAGTGATGGAAAACATACAAAAAGGGCAGCATTTGAGGGTTGTGAGACCCCAAATGGAGTGGCTTCCACAGAGCTGGGTCGGGTTCAAGTTGCTAAATCACTTTATTCCATTTGGGGTCCAGCTGCAAAATATGGCGATAGATGCTATCCCATCTGCTACTTAGCAGGTCCAAGACCCTTAGCAGATGAGCTCACATCCAGGACTTGTGTGATGTTTTGCAACTTCAAAACATTAAACTAATTAAAAGGAAGGCAATGCGAGTCCAAGAAAGCAAGTCTAACTTTGTGTTTACTTTAAGTAATGCACACAAGTATCACATGGTAGCGTGATTATGTATGCACTCCACATACTGTATTTATACATAACCCATAACTGATTATTTAAATGAACAAGAATGCTTATATATATGATGATGGGGTGGTAAGTTGGATTAGTAAGTATGCAGATGATACTAAGATAGGTGACATTGTGGATAATGAAGTAGGTTTTCAAAGCTTGCAGAGAGATTTAGGCCAGTTAGAAGAGTAGGCTGAAAGATGGCAGATGAAGTTTAATGCTGCTAATTGTGAGGTGCTACATTTTGGTAGGGCTAATCAAAATAAGACATACATGGTAAATGGTAGGGCATTGAGGAATGCAGTGGAACAGAGTGATCTAGGAATAATGGTGCATAGTTCCCTGAAGGTGGAATCTCATGTGGATAGGGTGGTGAAGAAAGCTTTTGGTATGCTGGCGGTTATAAATCAGAGCATTGAGAATAGGAGTTGGGATGTAATGTTAAAATCGTACAAGGCACTGGTAAGTCCGAATTTGGAGTATTGTGTACAGTTCTAGTCACTGAATTATAGGAAAGATGTCAACAAAATAGACAGAGTACAGAGAAGATTTTCTAGAATGTTACCTGGGTTTCAGCACCTAAGTTACAGGGAAAGGTTGAACAAGTTAGATCTTTATTCTTTGGAGAGTAAAAGGTTGAGGGGGGACTTGATAGAGGTATTTAAAATTATGAGGGGGATAGATAGAGTTGACATAGATAGGCTTTTTCCATTGAGAGCAGGGGAGATTCAAACAAGAAGACATGAGTTGAGAGTTAAGGGGCAAAAGTTTAGGGGTAACACGAGGGGGAACTTCTTTACTCAGAGAGCGGTAGCTGTGTGGAACGAGCTTCCAGTAGAAGTGGTAGAGGCAGGTTCGATTTTGTCATTTAAAAAAAAATTGGATAGGTATATGGACAGGAAAGGAATGGAGGGTTATGGGCTGAGTGCAGGTAGGTGGGACTAGGTGAGAGTAACTGTTCGGCACGGACTAGAAGGGCCGAGATGGCCTGCTTCCGTCGTGTAATTGTTTATATATATATACACACACACACACACACACACACACACACACACACACACACACACACACACAATTACTCAAATACAACTGAAATATTAATCAAACAACTGGCTTCTGTTTGAATGGCTGAATGCTGGTTATTCCAAACATCAAGATTCAGCCCGTACTGCAACATATTATTCAGGAGTATTGGAAAGTACTGAGGATCCAGCAGAGTAACAAAGCACTACAGCTATAGGGTGAACAGCAGGCTTAAAAGAAATGTACATTTCTAATGAGTTCTAACCATGGAACAATAGGAAATAAACGGGTTTAACAAGACAGAACAATTCAGAGCTCAGTGTTAGCTTTAAGAGACCCTTAACCTAAAGAAAATGCAATTAGGAATGCTGATTTGTATCTATTCAGAGTTCAAACTTGCTTCACCCTCCTTCAACACAGTAGATGGAATACACACAGCACCCCAAGACTCTTTAACAAGGTGAAAGATTTGCTGTTATTTCTATGCCATGCAAGCTGCACCCAAGTCACTTACATTACACAAGATCTTAAATTGGCTCAACAATCTGGATCAGTTACAACTGAATTATTTTAACAAAAAATCACTCTTGGGAATTTTTGTAAGTGCTGATTTTAGTTTTGGCTAAGTGACAGACAATACTTCCCACTACAGAATAATAGGAATGGATTCAGCCCAGATTTTTTTTAAACATGCTTTAAGCTTCATCCTTTTATGGAAATCCAAACTTCTACAAGTTGCTATAATCTGACAGTTATACTTGTGCAAGTTCCAAGACAGATATGAAAAATGTCATGACAAGTTCAAAACAATTCCACATGAAACTAAACTTGTGCTCCTCGTTAGGGTTTCTGTAAAGTACACCAAGATTCAGTTTTTAAAATATATTATAAAGTTGTGCTAAATCTATTAAAAGATCCTGCAACTTTCTTTATAATCTTCTAATACTAGCAGAGCATGGGGACTCAACTAAAATGAACATACGGAAAACTTCTTAAACTCAAGAGATTCTGCAGATGCTGCAAATCTATAGCAACACACACAAAATGCTGGAGGATCTCAGCGGATCGGGCAGCATCTATAAACTATCGACGTTCAGGCCAAGACTCGACATCAGGACTTGATGCATTTGAGCATTTCTTTCCCATTCAGCACAATGAGATTGTAACTTCAATTCAAAGCTCCCACATAGCTTCAGTAAATGTTCACCCCTTTACAACAGAACCACAAACATTTTCTCTATGTCTGTGAGAACTAAGCAAAATCAATTTGCCTGTTTTCAGCACCAGTTTAAAATAAATCAAGCAAATTTCATTTCAGGATTAAACTCGTAACTTGTGAAATGATCAGAAGAGAGGAGAGATTAAAAAACAGAAGAGGGTGGTCAGAATCTGGTACAATATCTGAAAGGCTGGTGCAGGTATACAATCTCGAAAGCTGGATAAGCATTTCAAGTGTCAACATTTACAGAGACATGGACAGTACTCCTTCGGCCAGCAAGCACACCATGGCCCAAGAACCTATTTATATGCCATTGGTTTCCATGATGCAACTCTGCCACATACAGTACTGTGCAAAAATCTTAGGAACACATATATAGCTAGTGTGCCCAAGACTTTTGCACAGTACTGTGGTAATTTTATGTACTGAATTGTACCACTACCATATATTAAAAAAATCAAATTTCAGGACTTAGGTGAGTGTGATAAACCCAATTCTGATATGGGTCTCTATTGTGGACTAAGAGTGGGAAGGGGGCAGGGAGAGGGGAATCATGGTTAAGAAAAAGGGGAAAGGAGAGGGGAAGGAGCGGGAAGCACCAAGGAGATATCCTGTACTGAACAATAAACTAGTTGCTTGGGATCAAAGCACCAGGGTGGGGTGTGGGGTGTGGGGTGTGGGGTGTGTCTGCACTCGCGCCACCTCGCCACCTTTCTCTACCGCCTGTCCCACACCCCTCCTGTGGTGCTCTACCCTCACCATTCCCAACATCTTTTGCTCCCGCCAGATTTACAAACGTACTCTCCACTCTGCACTGACAAATACAGTACTGTGCAAAAGTCTTAGCTACCATAGCTAAAAACATACGCCCTAGACTTTTGCGCAGCACTGTTTTAAAACAAAGTTTTCTTTATTTCACAAAATAATTGGAATTATAACTTTAGTAAATAAGTGAATGAACATACAGGCAAACTGATTCTAGCTCCCTCATTCATTAAGTCACATTTTCAGAATCTGCTATTTCATTATTTCTGTTAAAACCTGGCCATGGACACCATGCAGATGAAACAATTATCAATCAATTACACATTCTTACTTTATTACAGATTTTCCGCACCCCCCCCCCCCCAATTATTAACTCAGAGATGGTTTCCATCCCTCCAACCCCATTTCTATTGGTTAATAAATCTTCCTGAGCTTCACTACCATGATCCAATCATTTTAGCCTTGCGTTCCACCTCACAGGGTAACCTGGATAAGTAAAGCACAAGATCAAGTCATATCCATGCTGCATGGAAAGACTCTTTCCAAAATAAACTACTGGGCTTAAGGCACATTAGATCAAATAGAATCAGATAAAAGATGAAGAGCTTATTTATTAAATACCAAATTATTCTCTTTAGTATTAATTATTTGAATTACCACTAAGGAAATAGGCAGGATACTTGGTAGTGTGGAGGAGCGGAGGGATCTGGGGGTACATGCCCACAGATTCCTGAAAGTTGCCTCACAGGCAGATAGGGTAGTTAAGAAAGCTTATGGGGTGTTAGCTTTCATAAGTCGAGGGATAGAGTTTAAGAGTCACGATGTAATGATGCAGCTGTATAAAACTCTAGTTAGGCCACACTTAAAGAGTACTGTGTCCAGTTCTGGTCGCCTCACTATAGGAAAGATGTGGAAGCATTGGAAAGGGTACAGAGGAGATTTACCAGGATGCTGCCTGCTTTAGAGAGTATGGATTATGATCAGAGATTAAGGGAGCTAGGGCTTTACTCTTTGGAGAGAAGGAGGATGAGAGGAGACGTGATAGAGGTGTACAAGATATCAAGAGGAATAGACAGAGTGGACAGCCAGCGCCTCTTTCTCAGGGCACCACTGCTCAGTACAAGAGGACATGGCTTTAAGGTAAGGAGTGGGAAGTTCAAGGGGGATATTAGAGGAAGGTTTTTCACTCAGAGAGTGGTTGGTGCGTGGAATGCACTGCCTGAGTCAGTGGTGGAGGCAGATACATTAGTGAAACTTAAGAGACTACTAGACAGGTATATGGAAGAACTTAAGGTGGGGGGTTATATGGGAGGCAGGGTTTGACGGTCGGCACAACATTGTGGGCCAAACGGCCTGTAATGTGCTGTACTATTCTACGTTCTATGTTCTATGAAATATGCTTATGCATATTTGCTTATATGCAAAAAAAGGAGGGGAGGGGGGTTTGATGTTTGATGTTTTTCATTGAACAGGCTAGTTCCATGGTTCTTTGTTTCGTGACCGTCTGAAGGAAAGATGAGTTTTGGAGTTGTATACTGCATACATACTTCGATAATGCGTACTTTGAATCTTATGCATTTTCTAAGTAACTCATTACACTCACACACTTGTGCAAAGAAATGGTTCCAACATATAATCAACGCCATAGAATCTAGAGCCATATGTTTCATTTTATCTTAATTAATATATCTGCTTTATACTATGCTTATACCATGACATAAACATCAGATAATTTCCAACCAACTTCAGAGAATCCATTAATTAATATCAAGTCAGGAATAATGAAAAGGAATCATTTGACACAAAGTTCCAGAGTCTGAGGAACTAAACTGGTTCCCCACCCCAATCTAGGTTACTTAAAATAAAAGGCTTGCAGTTCAAATGTTAGTAAAATAGCATATGAAAATATAAAGTCTGAGGAAATAAACACAACATGGACGTTAAAAAGTGACAATTATTCAACCATTACTTAAACACAGTTTAAAATTCTTTCCAAGTTGTTTAATTGCTCCACTTGTTTGAAAGTCATCTCTTCAGTCAAATCTTTTCCACATAATTTTCACATCACCAACTTGATATCTGCCCTGCTACTCTTACTCAATAAACCATTCCATCTGTATTACTGAAGCACATGCTGTATATGTCACCATATACGAGCAAGAGAGGTATTTTCTTGCAGCCAATCACAGCAAGTACCAAAAACACAATAGAATCAAAGACCGCACCCAACAGCACAGAAAATCAAATGTGCAAAAGACAACAAACTGCACAAATACAAAAAGAAATAATAAAATAATAAAAAATAAATTGAGAACATGAGATGAATGAATCATTGAAAGCAAGTCCATGGGTTGTGGGAATACTTCAGGGATGGGGTAAGTGAAGATTGACTGAGATTATCCCCTTCCGGTTCAAGAGCCTGACAGTTGACAGGTACTAACTGTTCTTGAACTTGGTGGTGTGAGTCCTGAGGCTCCTGTCCCTTCTTCCTGATGGCAGCAGCAAGAAGAGAGCATGGTCCAGAGGGCGGGGGTCCTTGATGTTGGATGTAGGTTTCCAGCAGTATCTCTCCTTGTAAATATGCTGAATGCTGGGGAGGACTCATGATGGACTGGGCTGTTTCCACTACTCAAAGGCATTGGTATTTTCACATCAGGCTGTAGATATTTGTTTGAATTTTTAGACCATAAGATATAGGAGCAGAATTGGTCTACCAAGTCTGCTCTGCCACTCTATCACGGCTGATCCAATTTTACTCTCAGCCCCAATCTCTTGCCTTCTCCCTGTATCCCTTTATGTACTGACAAATCAAAAAAATCAGTCAACCTCTGCCTTAAATATTATATTCATATAAATATAAAGACTTAGCCTCCGCAACTGCCTGTGGCAAAGAATTCCACAGAAGATTTAGATAACATTTCAAATTTTGACAATCCTCCAAGAAAGTAGAAGTGCTGCCGTGCTCTCTTTTTCATGGCATTTACGTGCTGATCCTCTAAAATGATAACACTGAGGAATTTAAAGATGTTGATCCTCTGCGCCTCTGACTCACTGATGAGGACTGGCCCAAGGACTCTCATTTCCTTCTCCTGAAGTCAGTAATCAGCTCCTTGGTCATGCTGACATTGAGTGTGTTGCTGTGGCACCACTCAGCCAGATTGTCAATCTCCTTCCTATTTCCTGAATCATCACCACTTCTGATTCGGCCAACAACAGTGGTATTGTCAGCAAACTTAATATGGCATTGGAGTTGCGCTTAGCTTCACATTCATAGTGTAAAGCAAGTAGTGCAGGGGACCAAGCACACAGCCTTGTGGTGAACCTGTGCTGAAGGAGACTATGGAAGAGACGTTGTTGCCAATCTAAACTGACTGGGATCTGCGTGAGGAAATCAAACTATTGAGGCCTAGGTCTTGAAGCTTATTGATTAATTTTGAGGGGATGATGGTATTGAATGCCAAGCTGTAATCAATGAAGAGCATCCTGATGCGTGCATCTTCATTTCCTCTAGTTTTATTTCAATAGGTGGTTCCAAAAGCCATTGGCGCGGCACAGTAGTTTTGTGCCGAAGTCAATCCCATGGCTATTTTTAATGCAATGTTCTGCTACCGCCAATTTTTCCAGGTAATCCAAATGGTTACAAAAACTTACTGCACTCCTCGATACAGGCTTTCACCATGTCCCGTCTGGCCGATATGCACTGCTCCACATTCACAGGGCCAGCTGTCCCGGGTCACCTTTGACTCACATAGCTGTGATCTGAGCTTCCTTAAGGGTTTGTAGATGGTATTAATCTGGTAATTCTTCAGGATCCTGGCAATCCCTCCAGAAACAATGGAAATAAAGGGAATACAGGGAAAAGTGATGGGTTTCTCCTTGTTAGGTTTCCTGGTTATTCTGTCAGCCCTTTAAAGGGTCTGATTGATTTTCTTCACCTTCTAGCCATTCCATACAAACATCATGCATTATCATTTTATTTCCTCGTGGAGACTCTCCAGGTCCAAACCAGTCTTTGCATTGTTATCAAAGTAGAAAGAACTGCTCTACATTGTAGTGGTACAACACATCAAGAAGCAAAGGAGGTGCATCCATTTGGGTCAACGGTAGAAATCGGCAGTAGCAGAACATTGCATTCAAAATGGCCACAGGATTGATTTCATTGGCACAAAACTACTGTGCCACACTTTTGGGACTGCCTGCCGAAGAAAGCCATTGAAATAAAACGAGAGGAAAAGGATTTTAGCAAAGATGAAGGTCTTGCTCTAAGAACTGGAATTTGATTGTAAACAAGGTAGGATGGGGGAAAACCTGGCTGGATGACGACTAACCAATCAGGAGGGGCGGTTGACGGTCTTATAACTACCACCAGTCTACACATGCCCAGGCATTATCCCTGATGAAGATAGCAGAATTTGTCATCGAAACATCAGTTAAAATTAATATCTATACCCGGCTGGAGGCCAAAGAGTATTTTCATCCTATTTACCAGGAAAGCACAAGATCCATAAAAATATTAATTTCATATTTTAACAACATTCCATATGCTTTGATGTCAAGACATTGACAATCATTCACCAAAAGAAGCAATAACTTCAGCTGGCAGTAGCTTGGACAGGAAAGACGTTAACGATTAAGGAAGTTATTTCTTGAGTGTACCAGGCCTGTCCCTACTGAGATGAGCGCTTCTGCTTAACCAGGCATGTTCAACTGCTAGGAGCCAGGTCACTGTAGAAGACAGGAACCAACCACATAACCCAGGGATTTGCGGGGCAAGAGGAGATAATGCTGTGCGTTCAAATTACCAGTTGATACTGTTATGAGTGATGAACAGACCTGATGGATAATGGGGTAAAGAGTTAACCATCCCCCCCCCCCCGAGAACCACGAACTATTACTGTTGCTATGTTGACCATGAGAAAGAGAGACAAAAAACAGGCAAGAACATCTGTGACAGATAAGGGAGAGGGGGAAATTGCTGATTAACTGTA